>NC_074675.1:46077729-46108199 GCF_029448725.1 Salvelinus fontinalis
ATAAGTGAAAGCCCTGAAGCAGGGTTTCCTAAACTCAGTCCTCGGGACCCCAAGGGGTGCACGTTTTGGTTTTTGCCCCAGCACTACACAGCTGATTCAAATAATTAACTAATCAAGCTTTGATAATTTGAATCACCTGTGTAGCGTTAGGGCAACATACAAATACATGCACCCCTTGGGATCCAGAGGCCGAGTTTGAGAAACGCTGCCCTATAGGCACTGAGGTAGGGAGGATAGGAAGGATCATATTCTTGCCAACTCTCCTAAGGTCAGTGATCTGGGTCGTCGGGGTGGACATCCTTACAATCAGGTGGACCCGAGGTCAGTATCGGCTAATCTGAAATCAGACAGAGTAGGAGAGCCTCTTTTTATTATTTCAGGGGTTTAAATTGGACCATTATGGACCACTGCTTCACATAGATGTTCTGCAGGGTGAACAGTAGTGGCCGTGCTACAATGTTGTGGGCCTAGTGCATTTCATTGCTGCTGGCTTGTTAGTGTCCATGGTCCATGAAGAAGTGCAACGTGACACCTTTCTAGAGTCAATGATCCCGTTTATGCAGAACAGTGAAAGATTGCAGGAGCAAGAAGGACCGAGAGGAATAAAAGGATAAACTGAACAAAAAGATAGTGTCACTAAGAAGACAAGCAAAGGGGATGGAGAAGACGGAAGGGAGGGGGAGAGGAAGGATAGACAGGAGATGACAGAATGGAAGAGGAGATGAAGGATAGATGAAAGGAGAGGACAAAGGGGAAGAGGGGAAGAGGAGAAGAGGAGAGGAGGAATAGATGTCAGGAGAGGACAGAAGGGATGAGGAGAGGAAGGATAGAAGACAGGAGAGGACAGAATGGAAGAGGAGATGAAGGATAGATGAAAGGAGAGGACAAAGAGGAAGAGGAGAGGAGGGATAGATGTCAGGAGAGGACAGAAGGGATGAGGAGAGGAAGGATAGAAGACAGGAGCGACAGAAGGGAAGAAGAGAGGAAGGATAGATGACATGTGAGGACAGAAGGAAAGAGGAGAGGAGGGATAGATGACAGGAGAGGACATAAGGGAGGAGGAAAAGATAGGATAGAGTGAGGAAAGAGTGATTTCCGAGAGCTGATAACACGTTGCTTCTCAAACTAATCTCTCCTTCTCCTCCCGGTCCCCCCACCACATCCACCTGTCAAGTCCCATCATCTTATTGAGCGATGAGTGATAAGATCAACGCCTAGATAAAAGACATCCTTCTCTCTTGCGTTCCCATTTCTCTTTCTGAGAAGGCCATGAGGTATGTAATGACAGTAGTAATATCTCTTTCTCTCCCTCTGCCTTACTCGCTCCCTCTCAGTCTCTCTCCCTTTCTCTATCTGTGTCCCTCCCTCTCCTCCTCTCTGTCTCTTTCTTTCTGAGAATGCTCAGAGGAGGTAGCTGAGGGCAGCAGGAATATCTCTCTACCTCTCCCTCTCTCTCTCGCCTTCTCTCCCTATCTGGGAGACTTCCTGATGGACTCTCCAATTGCTGCGTGATGTCATTTCCCCTGGACCGCTTTAACTGGATCTCATGATGTCACCCATGGGGGAGCTGGAGTGGACAGACAGTGATGCAGATGACTGATGCCGTAGAGGAGACTGGAGAGAGAGGTGCCGTTAGCTGGGTCTAAAGAGAGCCACTGGAGACGCAGAGAAGAGAGGAGAGGAGGAGAGAAGCTTTTCTTTTGCCCTGTCAGCTCATTATCGCAAAGCCTCATGCATCATAATCGAGTGGGATGCTGACTTGTTAAGGTGGAGCTGGAGTTTGTCGGAGTGTGTGTGTGTGCGTTCGTGTGCGTTCGTGTGTGCTTGTTACCTTCCTGCTGCATTGTCTCTTACATGGCGCATCCTCAAGAGACCAGGCAGTGATGTAATTATCTCCTCCTCCACACGGAGAACCCTTTCACCTGCCCTCTTTTTCGTCAGGTAGACATCTCTGCCTCTCACTCTCTCTTTTTCTTCTACGTCTTATTAAGTCTATTCTACCACCTGCTCTACTCACAGAAAGTGTTCCACAGCGCTACTCCGATTGAGAGACTTGTCTCCGGCTGTGTTAAGATGAATCACAGGCAAACACGGTATCCAGTGGAGAAGGGGTGAGGAGGGGTGCTGAGGTTACAGTACCTGTTAGGGATTCATTCTGGGGACATGACGGCCTGTATATGCCCGTGAGCACACCACCTGCCTGCCTTCGAGCCTGCCCGCCAGGAACAAAGTACCTGAGAGGAGTAGCGCCCAACTCCCACCTTCACATCTACATGCCTGTCTCTCACTCCGCCAGCTGCACTGCTAAGGTGTGGCAGTTTCCAAAGAAATCTAGTGACAGAGCTGCATCGAAAAAAAAGTTTGGACTAAGCAAAAATATGATCAGTTTGTTGATTTTGCAGTGTGAGAACAGGACATCTTCCTTTGCGCTTCTGTATCAGAAGCTTTGGCTGACATCAAGGAAACAAGAGACATTGTCACATCAACAATGCAGACAAGTCTGATAACAGTACAAAACAGAGGAGAAGATAAGATGGAGAAAGAGTGCTTGAGTTAGTGAACAAGGCATGAGGGAAGAAAGACAGAGAGGGGTGTGGAGGGCGGGGCGGTTATGGAGGTCAGTCTTTCTTCTTGAAGCAGAATATCGAAAGACCGACGGCGATCTTGTGAGATGAAAACCATTTCAATATTTCATCTGGTGTGTGAGGTGGCAGCGGGACCTGAAGTGGGAGGTTTTGATTCACAGCCTTGGCAGAGGAGGGGCCCTAAGTGCCTCTGAGGGACAACTGGGGTGGGGAGCGTGAAGAGAACTGTCTTTTGGGATTATTTGGGGACACTCGTCTCTACCGTATTTGTTGATTTCATCTATCGAGAAAATAGAACAAATAGCATATAGAAATGTAAGGAATTTAATGTAAATGTGTATTCAATCTCACACAAAATATCAAGGAAACCCCCAGGTACAACCCTACATCTGTAAACACCCTCCTAGACATTATCCTGACCCTCTCAGCTCACTGGTCACCATAACAACACCCACCCGTAGCACGCACTCTAGCAGGTATATCTCACTGGTCATCCCCAAAGACAACACCTGCTTTGGCCGCCTTTCCTTCCAGTTCTCTGCTGACAGTGACTGGAAAGAATTTCAAAAATCGCTGAAGCTGGAGACTTACATTTCCCTCGCTAACTTTAAACATCAGCTATCTGAGCAGCTAACCGATCGCTGCAGCTGTACATATTCCATCTGTAAATAGCCCACCCAATCTACCTACCTCCTCCCCATATTGTCTTTATTTACTTTGCTGCTCTTTTGCACACCAGTATCACTACTTACACACCATCATCTGCTCATCATCATCTGCTCATTGTAACGGCTTTCCTCTTCCTCTTCATCAGAAGAGGAGGAACATGGATTGAACCAAGGCGCAGCGGAGTTTATAGACATGATTTATTAACGAAAAACACGAACTCGACTAATACACTAACAAAACAAATAAACGGTGTAGACAGAACTGAACGACGGACTCATATAACACACGAGAACGCACGAACAGGGAAAAAAGCCTACACATAAATGACACTGAACAAACAAACCGAAACCAGTCCCGTGTGGCGCAACGACATACACAAACACAGGAGACAATCACCCACAACGAACACTGTGAAAACACCTACCTAAATATGACTCTTAATTAGAGGAACGCCAAACACCTGCCTCTAATTAAGAGCCATACCAGGCAACCCATAAACCAACATAGAAACAGAAAACATAGAATGCCCACCCAAACTCACGTCCTGACCAACTAACACATATAACAAACTAACAGAAATAGGTCAGGAACGTGACATAACCCCCCCCATAAGGTGCGAACTCCGGGCGCACCAGCACAAAGTCTAGGGGAGGGTCTGGGTGGGCATCTGACCACGGTGGTGGCTCAGGCTCCGGGCGAGGTCCCCACCCCACCATAGTCAATCCCAGCTTCCATCTCCCCCTATGAATGTCCACCCTCATCTTACCCCCACAAAATCCTCTTGGTAACATCAACAACAGGGGCAGCACCGGGACAGAGGGATAGATCAAGACAGAGGGATAGCTCAAGAAAGAGGGATAGATCAGGATATAGAGGTAGCTCAGGATAGAGAGGGAGATCAAGATAGAGGGGCAACTCCGGACTGAAAGGCAGCTCCGGACAGAGAGACAGCTCTGGACTGAGGGGCAGTTCTGGGTAAATAGCCGCTCCGGGCTAAGGGACAGCTCATGACTGTCTAACGGCTCTGGACGCTCATGGCTGGCTGACGGCTCTCGACGCTCATGGCTGGCTGACGGCTCTCGACGCTCATGGCTGGCTGACGGCTCTCGACGCTCATGGCTGGCTGACGGCTCTCGACGCTCATGGCTGGCTGACGGCTCTCGACGCTCATGGCTCGCTGACGGCTCTGGACGCTCATGGCTCACTGACAGCTCTGGCAGATCCTGTCTGGTTGGCGGCTCTGGCAGATCCTGTCTGGTTGGCGGCTCTGGCAGATCCTGTCTGGTTGGCGGCTCTGGCAGATCCTGTCTGGTTGGCGGCTCTGGCAGATCCTGTCTGGTTGGCGGCTCTGGCAGATCCTGTCTGGTTGGCGGCTCTGGCAGATCCTGACTGATAACTGGCTCTAGCGGCTCCTGACTGACTATCGGCTCTGACGGCTCGGGACAGACGGGCGGCTCTAATGGCTCAGGACAGACGGATGGCTCAGACGGCGCTGGGGAGACGGCTGGCTCAGACGGCGCTAGGGAGACGGATGGCTCAGACGGCGCTGGGGAGACGGATGGCTCAGATGGCGCTGGGGAGACGGATGGCTCAGATGGCGCTGCGGAGACGGATGGCTCAGACTGCACCTGTCTGGCGGAAGGCTCTGGCTGCTCCTGTCTGGCGGAAGGCTCTGTAGGCTCATGGCAGACGGGCAGCTTTGCAGGCTCATGGCAGACAGGCAGTTCATGCGCCGTTGGGCAGACGGCAGACTCTGGCCGGCTGAGACGCACTGTAGGCTTGGTGCGTGGTGCCGTAACTGGAGGCACCTGACTGAGGACACGCACTTCAAGCCTAGTGCGGGGAGCAGGGACAGGACACACTGACCTCTCGAAGCGCACTATATTCCTGGTGCGTGGTACCGGACTGAGGGCACGCACCTCAGGACGAGTGCGGGGAGAAACAGTGTGCACAGGACAGGAGACGCACATGTGGCTTAGTGCGCGGTGCCAGAACTGGGGGCACTAGGCTGGAGACACGCACCATAGGGAGAGTGCGTGGAGGAGGCACAGGGCTCTGAAAACGCACTGGAAGCCTGGTGCGTGGTGTAGGCACTGGTGGTACTGGGCTGGGGCGGGGAGGTAGTGCCGGAAATACCGGACCGTGAAGGCGTACTGGCTCCCTTGAGCACGGAGCCTGCCCAACCTTACCTGGTTGAATGCTCCCAGTCGCCCGACCAGTGCGGGGAGGTGGAATAACCCGCACCGGGCTATGTAGGCGAACCGGGGACACCATGCGTAAGGCTGGTGCCATGTAAGCCGGCCCGAGGAGACGCACTGGAGACCAGACGCGTTCAGCCGGCCTCATGACACCTGGCTCAATGCCCAATCTAGCCCTACCAGTGCGGGGAGGTGGAATAACCCGCACTGGGCTATGCACTCTTACAGGAGACACCGTGAGCTCTACTGCATAACACGGCGCCTGCCCGTACTCCCGCTCTCCACGGTAAGCCTGGGAAGTGGGCGCAGGTCTCCTACCTGCCCTTGGCCCACTACCTCATAGCCCCCCCCCCCAAGAAATTTTTGGGGTCTCCTTGCTGCCTCCTCATACCACCGCCTCTCTGCTTTCGCTGCCTCCAGCTCAGCTTTGGGACGGCGATATTCTCCCGGCTGTGCCCATGGACCTCTCCCGTCCAATATTTCCTCCCAAGTCCATGATACCTGTGTAGAATCGTGCTTGACTCCACGCCGCTTGGTTCTGGATTGGTGGGTGATTCTGTAACGGCTTTCCTCCTCCTCTTCGTCAGAAGAGGAGGAGCAGGGATCGAACCAAAATGCAGCGGAGTTTGTAGACATTATTTATTAAAGAAAAACACGAACCCGACTAATACACTAACAAAACAAATAAACGATATAGACAGACCTAGACGACGGACTCACATAACACACGAGAACGCACGAACAGGAAAAAAAGCCTACACATAAATGACACTGAACAAACAAACCGAAACCAGTCCCATGTGGCGTAAAGACATACAAAAACACAGGAGACAATCACCCACAACGAACACTGTGAAACCACCTACCTAAATATGACTCTTAATTAGAGGAACGCCAAACACCTGCCTCTAATTAAGAGCCATACCAGGCAACCCATAAACCAACATAGAAACAGAAAACATAGAATGCCCACCCAACCTCACGTCCTGACCAACTAACACATATAACAAACTAACAGAAATAGGTCAGGAACGTGACACTCATCTATCACTCCTGCTAAATTATAATTACTTTGCTACTATGGCCTATTTATTGCCTTACCTCCTCATGCCATTTGCACACACTGTACATAGACTTTCTTTTTTTCTATTGTGTTATTGACTGTATGTTTGTTTATTCCATGTGTAACTCTGTGTTGTTGTTTCTGTCGCACTGCTTTGCTTTATCTTGGCCAGGTCGCAGTTGTAAATGAGAACTTGTTCTCAACTAGCTTACCTGATTAAAAAATGTAAAAAAATAATTAATTTGATCTATACAATCTAACTCCCAGTTTTCCTCTTGTCTGAGTTCTTTCCCTAGTGCAGTGAGAAGGAGCAAAGGAAGCAGACTTCAAACAGCAGGACTGTAGAAGGCGCCCTGCGGTTGGAACTGCCGCTTTGAACAGCCATATTTCTCACTAAAGAACGCCGCCTGCACATCCCCGTTTACACACATCCCCGGCTAGCCTTGGGGGCCCGGGATGGAGCGCAAAAGCACTTCCCCCAGACAAAAAACAAACATCCCTCCAGCCCTCCCTCGTTGCTTCCCTGCGTTTCCATTCCTCCCTCCATTACCTAGATTCCAGGTGTCCCGGGAGAACTCGATGTGAACTATGCAGTAGAACAGGGGCTCTCTACTGAGCATGTTCAGAAATCCACAAGTTTGGCCTACCAAGGAAGAGTATACATGCAAAAACATCCTACAGGGAATATGACCCCTCATAGCAATAAGGCTTTGAGTGTGAAGGCTACATAGACTGTTCATCATAACGTGCTACGTGATAGCTAGGCTATTTCTAATCTGACTCTATTTAAGTTAGTACTTTCAGAACACACCACAGCGTATTACATCAATGCTGACTAACGCGGACTAGCACTAATCTAGGTCAGGGCTGGATGTGTCTAGGGTGCAGCCTAAGAAGACTGCAAACATCAAACTCGATAGATTAAGCCATGTCTACCTCACAGGCCTCAACCCTGATACCACATAATGGATTCAAGATGGAGGTAAAATGAGATTGATTTTCAGTCTAAGGACTCACTGGCTGTGTTTTAGCCTATTGGTGGGATGAGGTAATTTGTCTTGGTTCCAGAGCCATGGGATTTAAAAAATCCCTCATTCAATTTGAAAGAGAGGGGAAAAACATGTTGGTCATGCAACCCCCCAAAGTAGGATCAGGGTAGCGTGTGTGTGTGTGTGTGTGTGTGTGTGTGTGTGTGTGTGTGTGTGTGTGTGTGTGTGTGTGTGTGTGTGTGTGTGTGTGTGTCAGAGAGAAGACTGAGGGAGGTCTAATCGAAACCCACTTCATGCTTGTACACTGACCAGGGGTGTCATTGTCTTCATCAATAAGTGCATCAATGACTTCCTCCCAACAGTGACCGTACGTACATACCCCAACCAGAAGTCATGGATTACAGGTGACATCCGCACTGAGCTAAAGGCAAGAGCTGACGCTTTCAAGGACCGGGACTCTAACCCGGAAGCTTATAAGAAATTCCGCTATGCCCTCTGACAAACCATCAAACAGGTAAAGCGTCAATACAGGACTAAGATCGAATCGCATTACACCCGCTCTGACGCTCGTCGGATGTGGCCTTGCTTGGGCCAGACGGATTACCAGTACGTGTAACTGCCAACTGGCAAGTGTTTTCACTGACATTTTCAACCTCTCCCTGTCCGAGTCTGTAATACCAACATGTTTTAAGCAGACCACCATAGTGCCTGTGGCTAAGAACACTAAGGTAACCTGCCTAAATGACTGCACGGCCAGGCACGACTCCAACACCATCATTAAGTTTGCCGATGACACAACATTGGTAGGCCTGATCACCGACAACGATGAGACAGCCTATAGGGAGGAGGTCAGAGACCTGGCCATGAGGTGCCAGGACAACAACCTCTCCCTCAACTTGATCAAGACTAAGGAGATTCCCCCTCAGGAGACTGAACAGTTTTGGCATGTGTCCTCAGATCCTCAAAATGTTCTACAGCTGCACCATCGAGAGCATCCTGACTGGTTGCATCACTGCCTGGTATGACAACTGATCGGCCTCTGACTCGGCCTAGTACATGTACATATTACCTCAACTAACCGGTGACCCTGCACATTGATTCTGTACTGGTACCCCCTGTATATAGTCTCGCTATTGTTATTTTACTGCTGCTCTTTAATTACTTGTAATTTCTTATTCTTATCCATATTTCTTTTAACTGCATTGTTGGTTAGGGGCTTCTAAGTAAGCATTTCACTGTAAGGTCTACACCTGTTTGTATTCGGGGCATGTGACTAATAACATTTGATTTGATTTGAAGCACCCCAAAGTATGTGAGGATTTCTTTGTATTTTTATTTTATTTAACCTTTATTTAACTAGGCAAGTCAGTTAAGGACAGATTTGTGTTTACAATGATGGCCTACCTAAAGGTGCAAGGCCTCCTTGGGGGCTGGGAGAATTGTCTGGAGAGATGTCTGGGGGGTGGTCTGGAGGGGGGCTATGCCCATCGTCTGTAAGTTGTAATATTTTGAATTTTTCAAACACCTGAAACAGCTTTTTCCTGCAATCTAGAGTCATAACCATTATTATCATGCTAGCAGATACCCATAGACTTCCAGATATTGTGCTAATGCTAGTTAGCATTGGCTAGCAAAACTACTAACTTCTATGTATTTATTTTGTTGTATATCTATGCATACCTCTTGAGCTGTCTGTCTCCTCCTGACTAGTGGTTCTTTTTTTAAACAACAAAATATGCTTCTCTGCATCTCTGCTAAAATATTGGTAAAAGATTGAAAATAATGAGTCTAATTAAGTACATTTAGTTATTGCTTGCTTTTCTACCAACCTTGCCAGCAGGCATACCAGCTAAGATAGTTAGACAAGCTAGCTACACTAACTTGATTGATAGCCTCAATTGGCTTGTTGGTAGCTAGTTATGAGGTTGGGAGATTGGGAACCTACTGCAGCTGGGCTAGCTAAAGCCAAGCTGTGCCCTTTATGGACATGATGCCTCTGACCCTGACTACTCAACTGTTCTATCAGTAGTGAGTTAGGACGATGGAGCTTTTGTGAGGTGCTTTTTAAAAAGACTAGTTCTCCTTAAAAAAAAAGTAAATTGGTGTGAATAAAACAGAAATATACATGACAGACTGACCAGGTGAATCCAGGTGAAAGCTACGATCCCTTATTGATGTCACTTGTTAAATCCACTTCAATCAGTGTAGATGAAGGGGAAGAGACATGTTAAATAAGGAATATTAAGCCTTGAGACAATTGAGACAAGCTATTCAGAGGGTGAATGGGCAAGATAAAATATTTAAATGCCTTTGAACGGGGTATGGTACTAGGTGCCAGGCGCACCATTTTGGGTCAAGAACGGTAACGCTGCTGGGTTTTTTCACGCTCAACAGTTTCCCGTGTGTATCAAGAATGGTCCACCACCCAAAGGACATCCAGCCAACTAGACACAACTGTGGTAAGCATTGGAGTCAACATGGGCCAGCATCTCTGTCAAACTCTTTCAACACCTTATAGATTCCATGCCCTGACGAATTGATGCTGTTCTGAGGGCAAAAGCGGGTGCAACTCAAAATTAGGGAGTTGTTCTTTATGTTTTGTACACTCATTGTATTTCTTATTGTGCTACACTGGTTTATTACCCCCTGTTTATTACTATCTGCATATACTATCATCATGTCTCCTACACTGCCCCTGAGTCACTGTGTTGTTGTTCTCCTACACCACCCCTGAGTCACTGTGTTGTTGTTCTCCTCCCCCACCCATGAGTCACTGTGTTGTTCTCCTACACCACCCCTGAGTCACTGTGTTGTTGTTCTACTCCCCCACCCCTGAGTCACTGTGTTGTTGTTCTCCTACACCACCCCTGAGTCACTGTGTTGTTGTTCTCCTACACCACCCCCGAGTCACTGTGTTGTTGTTCTACTCCCCCACCCCTGAGTCACTGTGATGTTGTTCTCCTACACCACCCCTGAGTCACTGTGTTGTTGTTCTACTCCCCCACCCCTGAGTCACTGTGTTGTTGTTCTCCTACACCACCCCTGAGTCACTGTGTTGTTGTTCTACTCCCCCACCCCTGAGTCACTGTGTTGTTGTTCTCCTACACCACCCCTGAGTCACTGTGTTGTTGTTCTACTCCCCCACCCCTGAGTCACTGTGTTGTTGTTCTCCTACACCACCCCTGAGTCACTGTGTTGTTGTTCTCCTACACCACCCCCGAGTCACTGTGTTGTTGTTCTCCTACACCACCCCTGAGTCACTGTGTTGTTGTTCTACTCCCCCACCCCCGAGTCACTGTGTTGTTGTTCTCCTACACCACCCCTGAGTCACTGTGTTGTTCTCCTACACCACTCCTGAGTCACTGTGTTGTTGTTCTACTCCCCCACCCCTGAGTCACTGTGATGTTGTTCTACTCCCCCACCCCTGAGTCACTGTGTTGTTGTTCTACTCCCCCACCCCTGAAACACTGTGTTGTTGTTCTACTCCCCCACCCCCGAGTCACTGTGTTGTTGTTCTCCTACACCACCCCTGAGTCACTGTGTTGTTGTTCTCCTACACCACCCCTGAGTCACTGTGTTGTTCTCCTACACCCCTCCTGAGTCACTGTGTTGTTGTTCTACTCCCCCACCCCTGAGTCACTGTGATGTTGTTCTACTCCCCCACCCCTGAGTGCCAATAACAAATGTTCTTAGTAAGAGTTGAGCGAGAGAGAGAGAGAGAGAGAGAGAGAGAGAGAGAGAGAGAGAGAGAGAGAGAGAGAGAGAGAGAGAGAGAGAGAGAGAGAGAGAAGATTAATTGTGAAAAAGGGCGGAGACAGCGGTTCCAGCAGAGAGAGGGGTAAGGGCTATTTCCTGCCAGATATCACTCAGCGCTTTAGTTAATCCAACAATTGTGTGATTTCCATCCTGCCTTTTGATGGGGTCGGGGAAGTGCCAATTATTATCCATTAAATTAAAATCTCTTAAGGATTGGACCCTTTTTTTCAATTTTCGCATAAAATGACCTACCCAAATCTTACTGCCTGTAGCTCAGGACCTGAAGCAAGGATAAGCCTATTATTGATACCATTTGAAAGAAACACATTGAAGTTTGTGTAAATGTGGAATTATTGTAGGTGAATATAATACATTAGCTCTGTTTTTTTCCATCATCTTCGAAATGCAAGAGAAAGACAATTATATGACTTAGGAGTCTAGGCGCAATTTAGATTTTTGCCACTAGATGGCAGCAGTGGGTGTGCAAGGTTTTAGACAGATCCAATGAACCATTGTATTACTGTTCAAAATGTTGTACCAAGTCTGCCCAAATGTGCCTAATTGGTCAATTGATACATTTTCAAGAACATAACTGTGCACTTTCCTCAAACAATAGCATGGTATTTTTCCACTGTACTAGCTACTGTAAAGTGGACAGTGCAGTTAGGTTAACAAGAATTTAAGCTTTCCTGGGAAAAGTTCTTGTTACTTACAACGTCATGCTAATGACATTAGTGCACATTAGCTCAACCATCCCGCGGGGGGGTCACCGCTCCCATAGAGGTTAATTACTTGAGTAAAAGTTTAAGGGCAGCCATGTGGTTGCCAGTTCTGCTCCAGAGATGGCCTAAGGAAGGAGAGGAGGGATGGGAGGTTGTTGTAGTGGTGGTGGGCAGGGAATGACCAGAGCTTGGTAATTACATATTCTATAATGTCCACCTTCCCACAGAAACAAAAGTGCCTCATCATGTGACTGGGGCCTCTCCCTGCTCTCATCCTGACAGTTAACCCTAAGACAAGTTAATGGTCAGACGGCGTGAGAGTCTCGCTGTCGGGTTAAGTCATTAGACATGGTGAAGGGAGAGTCTGAATGTCACTTCAGAAATGTCACCGTGTGAAAGTGGTGTGTCTGACGTCTGTAAGACAGAGCTTTAACTCTCTCGGAATGCTGGTCACTTCCTGATATGAGATGATTTCAGTTAAAGGCCCCGGAGTGGCCCGCCCCCCTGTGGTGCAGGAAAAGGTCAGGGCAAGACTCGGTCCCCCATCTGGAATTTAAAGGACTGCTCTGACTCCTCATCTCTTATTTTCCTCCTCTCTTCCACTCTCCCTTGTTCACTGCCCCTATGGAATGGTGGGTTGTTTGTTTGTCTCTCTCTCTCTCTCTCTCTCTCTCTCTCTCTCTCTCTCTCTCTCTCTCTCTCTCTCTCTCTCTCTCTCTCTCTCTCTCTCTCGCTCTCTCTCTCTCTCGCTCTCTCTCTCTCTCTCTCTCTCTCTCTCTCTCTCTCTCTCTCTCTCTCTCTCTCTCTCTCTCTCTCTCTCTCTCTCTATCCATCTCGATCTCTATCTCTCTCTCTAGCCATCTCTCTCTCTATCTCTCTCTCTATCCATCTCTATCCATATCTCTCTCTCTATCCATCTCTCTCTCTCTCTATCCATCTCTATCCATCTCTATCCATATCTCTCTCTCTCGCTCTCTCCATCTCTCTCTCTCTCGCTCCATCTCTCTCTCGCTCCATCTCTCTCTCTCTCTCATCCTGCTTTTCTATAGACAGGCTCTGAGAGAGAAACAGAGTGCATTACCAATTAACACACCAGCCTTATAAAGACCTCCTCGTCAACTTAAATTCTGGGTACATGGCAGGTCTCTTAGGTGTCACAGCTTATGTACACAACTCAAACTCCTGGCAAGGAGGGGTTGCAGTGAAAAAATAGACAGCTATTGTGTTCTACTTAGCACATTTTCTCCCCTGTTGCAATTGTGGGTCCCGGCTCAAAATTAGCTTTCAGACCTAGTTCCCTTACAACCCTGCAAAGGCTATTAAAGGGGAAGGGATAGGGGCTGTAAGGTTGGTTCAGCACTTTGATACACATCGCTGTTCGTTCGTGTAACATTCGTTCTCCTCCTCGTCTGAGGAGGAGCAAGGATCGGACCAATATGCAGCGAGGTATGAAGACATAATGATTTATTTAAAGAAAGACAAACACGGAAAAAACTACAAAACAATAAACAACGTAAACAGACCTGAACATGAGAACTTACAGACAACGAAGAACGCACGAACAGGAACAAACTCACAAACGAAACAGTCCCGTGTGGCACAAACACTAACACAGGAACAATCACCCACAAACAAACAGTGAGAACAGCCTACCTAAATATGGTTCTCAATCAGAGGAAACGTAAAACACCTGCCCCTGATTGAGAACCATATCAGGCTAATTGAAAAGAACCCAACATAGAAACACATAACATAGAATGCCCACCCAGCTCACGTCCTGACCATACTAAACAAAGACAAAAGAAAGGAAATAAGGTCAGGAACGTGACAGTTCGCCCCCCCAACCTTTCTTTTTAAAGCACTTACTGTAGGAAATGTTTTGCCAGGGGTGGCCCAGCAGTGCCCAAGCTAAAACACAATCTAAAACCCAACACAATCACATACTCTATTTACAAGCATTTGTCCCATGAATAATACAACACTAAACCGCAAGCCCCAGTCAGAAAAAGGGCCAGCTCACCTCCACCGTCGGGCAAAAAGAACAGTAAGCGTTCTCTGTCGATGACTTGTCAGCCAGTTACAAATGGTACCGCATGCCTCCTTTCAGTGGGAGGTGAAATATGTCATTTTAAATTGTGAAACTTATGAGACCAAGGATGGTAATAAAACCAAACTTGATAATGACGTGTCTGGAAACCTTTACCAAGATTACTAAATAAACTTGCCAAAAGCTTGCAATGTCAATCTTGCAAATTTATTCATACAATTCTTCCCAAAGGGGTTAGGTTTGTCTGTGTATTTTGTTAAGCCCAATAAATATTCAGAGTACAGAGCTGTCTGTACTGTCAACATAATACTATTCTCCATGCGCAAGGACATCGGGCTGTTTTGTAATGCCTGCGCATCAGTCGACCTTCTTATCCCCAAATGCACTGCTAGAATAACACTACAGTGTACACTGAGTGTACAAAACATTAAGAACACCTGCCACATATTGAGTTGCACCCCCTTTTGCCCTCAGAACAGGCTCAAGTCGTCAGGGCATGGACTCTACAAGGTGTTGAAAGTGTTCTACAGGGATGCTGGCCCATGTTGACTCCAATGCTTCCCACAGATTTGTTAAGTTGGCTGGATGTCCTTTGGGTGGTGGACCGTTCTTGATACACACAGGAACCTGTTGAGCGTGAAAACCCCCCCAGTGTTGCAGTTCTTGACACAAACCGGTGCTCCTGGCATCTAGTACCAAACCCTGTTCAAAGGCACGTACATCTTTATTCCTGCCCATTCACCCTCTGAATGACACACATACACAATCTATGTCTCAAGGCTTAAAAATCCTTCTTTAACCTGTCTCCTCCCCTTCATCTACACTGATTGAAGTGGATTCAACAGGTGACATCAATAAGGGAAAATACTTTTCACCTGGATTCACCTGGTCACTCTATGTTCATAATGTTTTGTACACTCAGTGTTTGTGTTGATGAATAATATTCATCGACGGTTATTTTCTCATCGTTGTTACGGAAATAGGGGAGACTGATTCACTATGAGGTGTGTTACCAAAGGATGATGCCTGCTGGGAATGAAAATCTACTGGTGGAGTATACCATTTCCTGCAGCTGGTGTATCTCTGATATATTAAGAAGTGAAGAGATGCAAGACAGAGAGACACACAGAGAGACAGAGGTAGAGAGAGGGAGAGATGGATAGACAGAGAGACAGACAGAGAGAGAGGTAGAGAGAGAGAGATGGGGAGACGGAGAGTGAGGGAGAGAAGAGAGAGAGAGAGAGATGGGGAGACAGAGAGACAGACAGAGAGAGGTAGAGAGAGCGAGATGGATAGACAGAGAGAGAGAGAGGAGACAGAGAGAGAGAGAGATGGGGAGACAGAGAGAGAGAGAGATGGGGAGTCAGAGAGAGAGAGAGAGAGAGAGAGAGAGAGTCATGCTCAACATGAGCTCCTGATATATTTGATTTTTTTGGGGTTTTTAGAATGAGACAAACACTCTAATCGAAGAAGAATTCCAGACAAGAAGTGATGAACAACAACTCTATTCATTCAGAATAGAAAAAAAAGTAACTTTGCGCCTCAAGTTAAGACGTTTAGAGTCTAGCTAGCTACACAACAAAGACCTAGCCAGCAGAATAACAAGCTAGCCAGAAGAAACGAGCTATAACAAACCTAGCAAGGGCAGTTAATACAACTACATCAAACGACCAAACTGAGTGAGAAACCCAAAAAGCAGCACGGACTAACGGTAAACATATCTTCATTTTTTTGTGTGAGGATTTTTCACTCTTTTTGCTGTTTTTTTCTAAAGTAGCGCGAACAGCAGACGAACAAATCGGTTGCCATGGCAACGGGGCAGCAGAACAGCGCAGAAGCAGCGGGAGTAGCAGAGCGCACAGACACCACGTCCCCACTCCCCCTCAGCGCAGAATCCATTCTCTACCCAAAAAAGGCCAAAAATGACACAATAAGGAAAGCTTTCAAACAGAAACTACTAGAGGAGAGGCCAGAAACCCTTTTTGCAGACCTCTACAAAAACGGTGACGTGAGTAATCTCATCTTCCTCACTGACCAGCCAAATGCATGGCGCTCAGCAGTCTGCTCTCACTACCCATGCATAACCTGTTGGGGATGGGGGCGCTGTTTAGACTATTTATGCTAATTTGGCTAATTTTTTAAACGGCTTCCCACAAAATCCTTGATCGTACAATATGCATATTATTATTATTATTGGATAGAAAACAGTCTATAGTTTCTATAGGAGTTGAAATTTTGTCTCTAAGTGGAACAGAGCCCATTCTACAGCAATTTCCCTGACATGGAGTCAGATTTGAGAAATGTTGGCCACTCTTCTGAAGTCAGTTAAAAGGGCACTGTCATTGCTATGACTATACGGACACTTCTTACGTCTTCCCCTGGATGCCTTTACGTGATGACGATTCCAATGGGGTCGATTGCGCGTTCACAGGCCCTACAAATGAAAAAACACTGAAGCTAGTCATTCTTTTGGAGCTGCGTCATGAGCCTAGAGGACACCGGCGCGCACCTGTTCCAAGCGTTAGTTTAGCCTGTTATATTTCTCCGGTCATCTTTTCACTCGTTATAGGAGTTAAAAACATCATAAGGTAGTTAATTTAAAGCGTTTTATAGCAATTTATATCCGTTTAGTGCGATTTTGGGACATTTATTTTTGCAACAATGTGAAAAGTTGGGCACGCTTTTCAGTTCATCCCGAACGCAGTTGACATTTCCACATGGCAAGAGGACAGCTTTCCACCAAAAGACGATTTCTCCCAAGAAAGGATCCTTTGCCCAAGATACTGATGGAAGAACAGCTCAAGGTAGGACATTTTTATTATGATAAATCGTGTTTCTGTCGAAACATTTTAGTGGCTTAGGACGCCATGTTTTTTGACGTAGCTTCGCTTGGCGCAAACTGTATTGAAAAGTAAGGATAAATTAAAAAATGTAATAACGCAATTGTATTAAGAATTAAATTGTCTATCAATCCCTGTCCACCCTATATTTTTTAGTCACGTTTATGAGTATTTATGTATAAGAGTAGATCACTGTCTAAGTGGCGCAAGGACTTTTTCTTTACCAGCTTGTCTACATTTCACATTGTCTAACCATGATTTTGGTGGCTAAATATAAACATTTTCGATCAAACTGTATATGCATGTTGTAATGTGATGTTACAGGAGTGTCATCGGAAGAATTCTGAGAAGGTTAGTGAAAAAATTAATATCTTTTGGCGATGTTGACTTTTATCGCTCACTTTGGCTAGAATCAATGCTGGGCTGCTAATTGCTATGTGCTAAGCTAATATAACGATTTATTGTGTTTTCGCTGTAAGACACTTAGAAAATCTGAAATATTGTCTGTATTCACAGGATCTGTGTCTTTCGATTCGTGTATGCTGTGTATTTTTACGAAATGTTTGATGATTAGTAGTTAGGTAAACACGTTGCTCATTGTAATTATTCTAGTCCATTTGTGACGGTGGGTGCAATTGTAAACTATGCCATCTACCTGAAATATGCACTTTTTTCTAACAAAACCTATCCCATACCATAAATATGTTATCAGACTGTCATCTAATGAGTTTTTTTGTTGGTTAGGGGCTATAAATATCTTAGTTTAGCCGAATTGGTGATGGCTACTGGTGTTGGTGGACAAATAAAAGATGGTGGATTATGCTAATGTGTTTTTAGGTAATAGATGTACATCTTTACATATTGTGTCTTCCCTGTAAAACATTTTAAAAATCGGAAATGTTGACTGGATTCACAAGATCTGTGTCTTTCATTAGCTGTATTGGACTTTAATGTGTGAAAGTTAAATATTTAAAAAAAATATTTTTTTTGAATTTCGCGGCACTGGTTTTTCAGTGGGGGGGGGGGGGGTGTGCCGCTAGCGCCACGCTGATCCTAGACAGGATAAAGAAAGAGGGAATCTGTAATGGGTGGAAGCTGAAAATCAAAGAGACAGACGACCCTGACAGCACCATGATAACAATCAACCTCTACAAGACTGGGACTGTCATGGTGCAAGGTAACATCAGGCTGTTTGAAACAGACTTTCAGACCATTAAGGAGAGAGCGGAGAGAGAGAAGAACACCACCAGTGACATGCCCTCCCACAAGACAAACTCCACCAGCACCACCCTCACCCCTACCCTCCCCACCCAAAAAGGCACATCCAGCAACTCTCTTCCCACCATAGTGGAGGACACGCCACAGGAGGAGAGCGACCCCCTCAGTGCAGAGCAGGCTCAGGCCCTCCTCACCACCATGGCTGCCATGAGGGATGAGTTCACCAAACTGGAGGGGGAGGTGGTCCTGCTCAGGGAGAGCGTGAGCAAGCAGCAACCAGACAACCACACCTTAGAGGAGCTCCTAACCAAGGTGAGGACAGAGCAGGACAGCAGCCTTGCAACACAGCTGAAAGAGGTTCAGCAAGAGAGAGACGGGCTCAAGAGAGAGCTGGCTGATCTAACACAGGGGGTGAGAGAGCTCCAAAAAGACAGGCAGAGCAGCAATAAGGAGCTGACTACACTAAGAGAGGAGCTGCAGGAGAGAAAGAGAGCAGAGGACAGGCTGCAGGAGCAGATAAATCACCACTCTATGACCTGCCCTCACACAGCAGAGGAGTCCAGCTCAACCAGCCAGACTTCCCCAGCCCTGCCTGCTGCACCCCTCCTCCTCAACCCACAGAACAGCCTCCCACTGACAGTGGCACCGACACAGGCCAGCCACACCCCAGCTCCAACACCCACCAGCCCCCACTCTGCCCCCCCCAGTCCAGAAGAAACACTGGCTGGCATCGTCCTGTTAATGGACTCAAATGGGAAGTATGTCCAGGAGAAGAAACTTTTCCCTAGACACAAAACAAGAAAGGTGCGGTGCCCAACAACGCAAAGTGCCATGGAGCTGCTTGATAAGGCCCATCTCGGGTCGCCAAGCCACATAATTATACATACCGGAAGCAACGACCTGCATGCTCAGCAGGAGAGGGTGGCGACTTCACTACGGGGAGTGATTGAGAAGGCCTCCGCAATCTTCCCCAACTCAAGAATCATAGTGTCAACCCTTCTACAGAGGAGGGACTTCCACCCTGCCACAATCCAAAGAATAAACGCCAGCCTATCCCGGGACTGTGCCCTGCGACCCAATGTACACCTGGCCCACCATCCCACCCTCGATCTGGACTGTCTCTATGACCATGTTCACCTGTACAGGGAGACAGTCCCCATCTTTGCCAAGACTCTCAAGGACGTCGCTTTAAACCGCAGCCCGACCTGTCCACCCAGGAACAGCGGAGCAATTTCCACCCCTCCGAGATCACCGACACAACACCCCGGACCAGCACCCTGGACCCCCCAGCCACGACCACAGCACCACCAACCTCAATGCCCACCACAGCCAGCGCAGCACAGACCACCCCAGCCCAGCTTCAGAGCCACCCAGATGAGGCCTACCACCCCCCTCCTCCCCACCGCAGACCCACACCTGGAGGAGCCACAGCCCAGCAGGCAGAGCTACGCACAGGCTGTGAGAGGAGCAACTGGCCCAGCCCCCACCAACCAAATGAGTGACATTAAACAAATGCTGAGTCTACTATGCTCACATGTGATAGGCCGAGGGTCATGGTAAGATGAGCACAAGAACACCACCATCCTCACACTACACCCACCCAAGTAGCATGACACAAATTCTTGTGTCATCATCTTAAATGATAAACAAATCACATTTGCAAAATAATAGTTTACTTTAATTGAAAAATCCTGTTAATGGTTCTTCTTGGATTGTGAATGTTTGTCTCATTTTGAAAGGTAAAGAAAAGAGAGAGAAAAAAAAAAGTTATGAAGTCTTTTTACGTTGCATGTTGGAATTTACAAGGATTGAAGTCCTCTGCTTTTGGGCTAAAGAGCAGAAACCCAGACTTCCTGAAAGAAATTGATGATGTTGATATTGTAGTACTACAGGAAACATGGTGCAGAGGTGATGTTTCCACTGGCTGTCCACTAGGTTATAGGGAGATAATCATACCATCCACTAAATTAAAAGGAATCAAACAGGGCAGAGACTCAGGGGGAATGTTAATATGGTATAAATCTGAACTAATTAATTCAATCGAATTGATCAAAACAGGAGAATTCTTTATCTGGTTAAAAATCAACAAGGAGGCTATCTTGACAGATAAAAACGTCTTCCTCTGTGCCACATACATTCCCCCCTCAGAGTCACCCTACTTCAATGAAGAGAGCTTCTCTATTCTAGAGGGAGAGATTAGTCACTTTCAGGCCCAAGGCAACGTACTGGTCTGTGGAGACCTGAATGCTAGAACAGCAGAAGAACAAGACACTATTAACAGTCATGGGGATAAACACCTACCAGGAAGCAATAACCTTTCCCTCCCCACATACCCCCACAGAAACAACTATGACAAAGTGAAAAACAAAAACGGAGTACAGCTCCTGAGGCTCTGTCGAACACTGGGTCTGTACATAGTCAATGGCAGGCTGAGAGGAGACTCTTTTGGTAGGTACACCTACAGCTCATCCCTTGGCAGCAGCACTGTAGACTACTTCCTCACCGACCTAAACCCAGAGTCTCTCAGAGCCTTCACAGTCAGCCCACTAACACCTCTCTCAGACCACAGTAAAATCACAGTGTATCTGAGAAGAGCAGAACCCAACCATGAAGCATCACGGCCCAATAAATTACATGGTACTAAACAAGCCTATAGATGGAGTGCAAACAGTACAGACATCTACCAAAAAGCAATTAGTAGCCAAAAAATACAATCTCTCCTGGACAACTTTTTAGCCTTAACATTCTCCTTCAGCAATGAAGGTGTAGATTTGGCCGTTAGGAACAAAAAACTTTATATTTGACAAATTAGCTTCCTTGGCTAATCTAAAGAAGCATAAGAGCAAACCAGAAATAACAGATAATGAAAAATGGTTTGATAATGATTGCAAAAATCTAAGAAAGTCATTGAGAAATATATCTAATCAAAAACACAGAGAACCAGACAAAAATATACGCCTTCAATATGGGGAAACACTGAAGCAATACAAACGCACCCTAAGAACAAAAAAGGAACAGCACATTAGAAATCAGCTGGATGGAATTGAGGAATCCATAGAATCAAACCACTTCTGGGAGAATTGGAATAAATTAAACAAACCTCATCATGAGGAATTGGCTATCCAAAATGGGGATATGTGGAGAAATCACTTTGCAAACCTCTACAGCAATATAACAAAGAGCCCAGAACAAAAAGATATACAAGAAAAATTACAAATCCTTGAATTAGCAGTCAAAGACTATCAGAATCCTGTAGATACCCCAATTACAGAAGAAGAATTATTGGAAAAACTATGCAATCTCCAACCCAAAAAGGCCTGTGGTGCTGATGGTATTTTAAATGAAATGATCAAATATACAGACCACAAATTCAAATTGGCTATACTCAAACTCTTCAACATTATCCTCACTGCAGGTATTTTCCCCGATATTTGGAACCAGGGATTGATCACACCAATCTATAAAAATGGAGACAAATTTGACCCAAATAATTACAGAGGAATTTGCGTTAACAGCAACTTGGGGAAAATTCTCTGCAGTATTATAAATAGCAGACTACATCATTTCCTTGACGAACACAACGTCCTGAGCAGAAGCCAGATTGGATTTCTGAAAAATTATCGTACAACAGACCACATTTACACCCTCCACACTCTAATTGATAAACAAGTTAACCAAAACAAAGGCAAAATCTACTCGTGTTTTGTAGATTTCAAGAAAGCATTTGATTCAATTTGGCACGAAGGTCTTTTTTATAAACTAATAGAAAGTGGTATTGGAGGGAAAACATATGATTTTATTAAATCAATGTACACTAAAAACAAATGTGCGGTTAAAATTGGCAACAAGCAAACAGACTTCTTCTCTCAGGGGCGGGGAGTGAAACAGGGCTGCCCAATAAGTCCAACATTATTTAACATCTACATTAATGAATTGGCAAAAACATTAGAAGAATCGGCAGCACCTGGTATCACCCTACACAACACTGAAATCAAGTGTCTGCTGTACGCAGATGACCTGGTGCTGCTGTCTCCCACTAAAGAGGGGTTACAGCAGCACCTAGATCGTCTTCACAGGTTCTGTCAGACCTGGGCTCTGACCGTTAACCTAAAAAAAACAAATATAATGATATTCCAAAAAAGGTCGGGAAATAAGGATGACAAATATAAATTCTATTTGGACACAGTTCTATTAGAACACACCAAAAACTACACATATCTAGGACTAAATATGAGCAACACAGGTAGCTTTCACATGGCTGTGAATGAGCTGAGAGACAAAGCAAGAAGAGCATTCTATGCCATTAAAAGGAACATCAAAATTGAAATTCCAATTAGAATCTGGCTCAAAATTTTTCAATCAGTTATAGAACCAATTGCTCTATATGGCAGTGAAGTATGGGGTCCACTCTCTAATAATGAATTCACTAAATGGGACAAACATCCAACTGAAATATTGCATGCAGAGTTTTGCAAGACTGTATTGCAAGTACAAAGAAAAACTCCAAATAACGCATGTAGGGCAGAATTGGGCCAATACCCCCTCCTCATTCGAATAGAAAAAAGAGCCATCAAATTTTACAACCATCTAAAAACAAGTGACCCTAAAACATTCCATCACACAGCTCTACAATGTCAAGAGATGAAACCAGAGAAGAGTCCCCTCAGCCAGCTGGTTCTGAGGCTCAGTTCACCAACCCAAACCAACCCCATAGAGCCTCGGGACAGCCCTCAGAAAATCTGGCCCAACCAAATCATCACAAAACAAAAAGAAAAATATATAACCTATTGGAAAGACACCACAAAAAATCAAAGTAAACTTCAATGCTATTTGGCTCTAAACAGACAGTACATGGTGGCAGACTATCTGACCACTGTGACTGATAGAAAACTGAGGAAAACATTGACTAGGTACAGACTCAGTGAGCACCGTCTGGCTATAGAGACCGGTCGTCACAGACAAACCTGGCTGCCCAGAGAGGACAGGCTGTGCTCACTCTGCTCCAGAGGAGAGGTAGAGACAGAGGTGCATTTCCTACTACACTGTGACAAATACTCAGACCTAAGAGCATATTTCTTTCCCAAAATTATAACTCAATACAAAGAATTTGAAACTATAAAAGATGAAGAAAAAATCAAATATTTATTGGGTGAAAAGCCAAAATGTGCAGTTTTGGCAGCCAAATATGTGTCCTCCTGCCACAACCTGAGGGACAGCCAGTGAAAAATGCAAAGTAATATTGATAATATTTCCCATTTAGCTTAGTTTTGTTTTGTCTTTCATACCAGGTCATATGTCTTCTCAAGTCATATTGACACTGGTCTACTACTGTTGCTTTAATTTATTGTTGTTCTGATTAATATTGTTGTTGTTGTTAATGGTAATCCCATGTCCACTACTACTGTTATTATTGCTGTTGGTCCCACCATTTATTTATATATAAATATATATATATTTTGTATATATATACATATATATTTGATTTTTATTTTTCGATATGTATACTTTGACAATGTAAGTAATAACAAACCTACCATGTCAATAAAGTCAATTGAATTGAATTGAATTGAATTGAATTGAGAGAGAGATGGGGAGACAGAGACAGACAGAGAGAGGTAGAGAGAGCGAGATGGATAGACAGAGAGTGTGAGAGAGAGGAGACAGAGAGATGGGGAGACAGAGAGACAGACAGAGAGAGGTAGAGAGAGAGATGGAGAGACAGAGAGTGAAGGAGAGAGGAGACAGAGAGAGCGAGAGATGGGGAGACAGAGAGACAGACAGAGAGAGAAAGGTAGAGAGAGCGAAATGGATAGACAGAGAGTGAGGGAGAGAAGAGACAGAGAGCGAGAGATGGGGAGACAGAGAGACAGACAGAGAGAGGTAGAGAGAGCGAGATGGATAGACAGAGAGAGAGAGAGAAGGCAGAGAGAGAGAGATGGGGAGACAGAGAGAGAGAGATGGGGAGACAGAGAGACAGACAAAGAGAGGTAGAGAGAGCGAGATGGATAGACAGAGAGTGTGAGAGACAGGAAACAGAGAGAGATGGGGAGACAGAGAGAGGTAGAGAGAGCGAGATCGATAGACAGAGAGAGAGAGAGAGAGGAGACAGAGAGAGAGAGAGATGGGGAGACAGAGAGAGAGAGAGGTAGAGAGAGCGAGATGGATGGACAGAGAGTGAGGGAGAGAGGAGACAGAGAGAGAGAGCGATGGGGAGACAGAGAGAGAGAGAGGTAGAGAGAGAGAGATGGAGAGACAGAGAGTGAAGGAGAGAGGAGACAGAGAGAGAGAGATGGGGAGAGAGAGAGAGGTAGAGAGAGTGAGATGGATAGACAGAGAGTGAGGGAGAGAGGAGACAAAGAGAGAGAGAGATGGGGAGACAGAGAGAGAGAGCGGTAGAGAGAGAGAGGAGAGCAGAGAGAGAGGAGGACAGAGAGAGAGAGAGAGAGAGACAGAGAGAGAGACAGAGAGAGGTAGAGAGAGCGAGATCGATAGACAGAGAGAGAGAGAGAGAGAGAGGAGACAGAGAGAGAGAGAGATGGGGATACAGAGAGAGAGAGAGGTAGAGAGAGCGAGATGGATAGACAGAGAGTGAGGGAGAGAGGAGACAGAGAGAGAGAGATGGGGAGAGAGAGAGAGGAGAGAGAGGGATGAAGAGAGAGAGGATAGAGAGAGAGAGAGAGAGTGAGAAGAGAGAGAGAGCGGTAGAGAGAGGGAGATGGAGAGACAGAGAGTGAGGGAGAGAAGAGACAGAGAGAGAGAGAGATGGGGAGACAGAGAGAGAGAGAGAGAGAGAGAGAGACAAACACAGCCATGCTGTATTACAGCGTCCCAAGAGCATCAAAAGGAGCCGTCTCTAACTTGTACATCTTTGTACTTCTGTTGTACAGAACCATACATAACTCATACACAGCACATGTTACTATGGATACTAACTGGGCCGCCTACTGAGAATAACACCTGTCCATCCCAAATCTGCATAATGCAGTCAGCAAAGCACATCATCAAACTAATTACAAAAGTCCACATCACGGTTACAGAGAGAGCGAAACAGAGAGACAGAAACAGGGGGAGAGAGAAAGAGAGAGAAAGAGAGAGAGAGACAAAGATATATAGAGAGAAAAAGAGAGAGGAAGAGAGAATGACAGAGAGAGAGAGAGAGAGACAGAGAGACAGAGAGAGAGAGATGGGAAAGAGAGAGAGAGAGAGCCATAGAGAGAGAGAGAGATGGGAAAGAGAGAGAGAGAGACAGAGAGAGAGAGATGGGAAAGAGAGAGAGAGAGAGAGAGAGCCAGAGAGAGAGAGATGGGAAAGAGAGAGAGAGAGCCAGAGAGAGAGAGATGGGAAAGAGAGAGAGAGAGAGAGCCAGAGAGAGAGATGGGAAAGAGAGAGAGAGAGAGAGACAGAGAGAGAGAGATGGGAAAGAGAGAGAGAGTAGGAGAACAGCAGAAGCAAGAGAGACCCAGAGATGGTATGGATGGAAAGAGGGAGATCATTCAATAAGAATGACTGCAACACACGCCCATAGTGGTTTAGACAAACACACCAGATTCAACTAATCGTCAGGCCCTCACTGAGTTGAATCAGGTGTTGTTGTCTGGGGCTACAGCAAATTGTGTGCTGTTGGGTTTACTGCAGGACCAGAGCTGGTAATCACTGGACTAGTCCATAGGTACTCCAATGAGATCATTCAGTGTTTTCATCCACTGTCCCCGATAACACCTCAAACAGGGTTCCATCACTATTTACGTATTCCAAGGAACCATCTTGGAATGCATTTCACACCTCAAAGAAGTGTTTCAATCAAGGGGTTCAATACGTCTGATTTCCCCACTGTAAAAACAATGGGACATATTGGAATGCCGCTTACACAAATCAATAATCTTTCATTTGTGAATGTTATGCCATTAGGCTTGGGTGAATTGATGTTAATAATTGGGTGTTCTACTATTGTAAAGGGATGATGTATTCTCAATAGAATAAGGAGAGTTCAAAAGAAATAAAGTGGATGGTCTGAGAAAAGAGCATTGATCTGTTTGATATAATGCCTCGGTGGAGTTCCCAGCATGAGCTGGGTATTGATTTGGAATTCCTAAGAAAGTATAAATCAGATGAATGTTCATCTCATGATAGTGTAGGAACCTAGGATTTAGAGCCATGACATATCAGCATTAAACCCCAATGCATGGAATTCTTCTGAGCGGGCTAGGAATCTTATAATGAAAGAAGAGAGAGCTGAGTTTATTCCCACAGTCAGACTAACTTTCCCACTTTGAAAGAAGTGTGTTTTTTTTCTCTCTCCATTTTGTCTGGTTGAGACTACAAATTAGAGCAATGGAAATTAACGGTAAATGCAGTAAAAGACTCAGAGTGCACCACTGTAATAACTAGAGCACACACACAGGCAGGCAGGCAAACACACACACACACACACACACACACACACACACACACACACACACACACACACACACACACACACACACACACACACACACACACACACACACACACACACACACACACACACACACACACACACACACACACACACACACACACACACACATTAGTACTTCTCTTCATTTAATGAAATCCGGGCGAGTGAAAAAGGGCCTTAGCGAAAACAGACCGGGAGACGGCTCCAGTTCCAGCTCTGTTCCAGTTGAAGGTTAGAGTTTACAGCTGTGGGCAAATCATCCCCAGTAAATAAGCCTGTCGTCCCGCTGCTCGTGAAAAGGAGCAAAATATCAATAGGATTCTTCTCAGTCGCTGCCGAGGCTCCCCGGACGGATCGTAATAACTGCAAACGTCGTAAAAAAGATGGACGGAAAGAGAGAGAAAAATGTATTAAAACGTCACGAGCTGGGTCTGTGCTGTTAAACACGGCGCATTGTATATTAGGAAGACCTGTGGAGATCGATGATTTATCGTTTACGTTGCGCTCCAATTATTTATGATCTCACTAGCCGTTCCTTATTCAGCCCTGCTTCAGAATGTCTGTTTTTTTACACCTTACAAATTCCATTACAGATTTAGTGATAAAGCGGGACTGGGGTTTTTCAGGGAGGGGTGGGGGAGAGGCGGTGGGTGGGTAGGGGGGGGGGAGGTAGAGTCCCTTGACCCAGCTCATGAGCGCACGGACAGGGATACATACACACTCAAGCATGGATGGAAGGAACGAAACAAAGCCAGTGGAGAGGAGAGAGGTGAGGGTGTCTAACCTGATCTATATAAGATGCTTGTGTTTGGCTCTGATACTGACAGTGACATTCTGAATAGTGAATGGTATGTTGGTTCGGATGAGGGAAATAGAGAGCAGAAAGAAGGTGTGGGCTACGGGGAGAGTGACAATATTCATATTCAATATTAAAATAATAATGTCTACTAATATTCTAGGCTCAGAGTCCCAGTCCAAACTCCCCTACCGCAAAGGTCATTATTTCAGGCTGTCAGTGGCTCCACTGACAAACGCTCTCTCCTGCTTGCACAACACACACCGTATCAACCACCTTGCCAATGTACTGTTTCCATTCGTATCCAGTCGTCGGTTTACTTCAGCAGACTAATATTGTTCTGATGAGGGTTACTCTTGGCTGGCTGACTGGCTGCAGACGTCGAGGTGTGTGTGTGTGTGTGTGTGTGTGTGTGTGTGTGTGTGTGTGTGTGTGTGTGTGTGTGTGTGTGTGTGTGTGTGTGTGTGTGTGTGTGTGTGTGTGTGTGTGTGTGTGTGTGTGTGTGTGTATACGTGTATATGTGGGAGGGAGTGTTTGACTATGAGTTGAGGCAGCTTATGTTTGGTATCAATGTGTGTGTGAGTGTGTGTGAGTGTGAGTGTGTTTATGTCGACCAGCAGGCGAGAGATTAACAGCCTCCTTAATGACTCTCGGTCTCTGCATGTCTGGATCCACTCTGGGTCCAGATCACTGAGACTAAAAGACTGAGGAGAGACCAACACCACGGACACAGACACCCCAGAGAAACAGTCATCCACTCAATGATGCCTGAAACATACCCCAGGCTGTCTGTGTATGTCTGTCTCAGTATTTGTATGTATGTGTGTCAGTGGAGGCTGCTGAGGGGAGGACGGCTCATAATAATGGCTGGAATGGAGTAAGTGGAATAGTATGAGATAGAGAGAGAGAGAGAGAGAGAGAGAGAGAGAGAGAGAGAGAGAGAGTTTTAGTGTGGACTTTGGTACATCACTATGGGAAAAGCACACAGCCCAGTGGGAGAGGGATGGATGGAAGGAGGTGCTTCTACACCTGCATTGCTTGCTGTTTGGGGGTTTTAGGCTGGGTTTCTGTACAGCACTTTGAGATATCAGCTGATGTAAGAAGGGCTTTATAAATACATTTGATTTGATTTGTTTCCCTTGGGTTTCTCTCCTGCAGTGGAGATGTGCTGTTCCAGCCATTGGCTTAATCACCAAGGCACCACACTGGGTCCATTTAGTCATCTGGGGGGATCACACTTGTCATTGTTATCATGTACAGGAAAAGAAACCATCGGAGAAGGATCAACAACCACGGATAGCTCATTGTTCCTTTGAGGCAGACATGGACCAGTGATGTCCGATGTGTTAAAGAGCTATGAATCTATGGCAAAAGCTGCCCTTGACAAACAGGGCCCTCTATGTTGGACAAGAAGCCAAGAACATTGGGGCAAGAAGTAAAGAACATTAGCTACCACCATTTTATAGTTTTTCAATGAAGAGTTCCTGTGCAGTACTGTGTTTCATCAGTGTGTGTTTTATAGTTTTTCAATGAAGAGTTACTGTGCAGTACTGTGTTTCATCAGTGTGTGTTTTATAGTATTTCAATGAAGAGTTCCTGTGCTGTACTGTGTTTCATCAGTGTGTGTTTTATAGTTTTTCAATGAAGAGTTACTGTGCTGTACATCAGTGTGTGTTTGTGGTTGGAACGTACAGTATAGTTACTTAATATTCTTGTCATGACAGCACCACAATGCATTCCAGAAACATATTAGGCATTAAGAAGCAGGGTTGGACTTAATTCGAGTTCTGAAATATAAAAAAAACTTTCAAAAATTGCTTCTACTTTTCAGTTTATTGAGAAACCATTGAAAATAAATGCAACTTTTTATATAATTGAATTGCAATTTAATTTTACTTCCTAAATTGACTGCCTTCAATTCCAAATGAGGCCAATCCTGTTAAGAAGCGGCAATTCGATGTCAGTCGTGTTTTTGGGGATTAGATGCATTTATATTTGTAAAGGAGTGTGTTCTGTGGCTCACGTCTCTTTCTTCTGAAAAGAACAGCATTAACAGGGCGTCATGGTGTGTAGTGATTATTATCAATCACAGTAGCTGGCTGCACCTGTGTGTGTGTGAGTAAATGTTATGCCGTGTGCATGTATGTGTTGATTGGTGTGTGGGAGGGAAGGAGGGGGGGGGGGGATCACAAAATGCTTGAAGCGATAAACAGGAAAAGAGGGACAAAGGAGGAGAAATCATTTCTTCCTGAAAGGCCCGTTGCTGGGCGTCCTAAAGACACTGACGTCAGGGACGCCCTATACCTCTGGCCTACTTCCACCCCTCCTTCAATTCATCCATAATCAACAACCTCTTGCTGAGGCACTCCTACACACAAAGGAAGGTTACGGCCTCTGATGCACTCTGCCCTTGGTTTGAATAGTAGTAAAAGGTGACGTTGACCTATGCATAGTGTAGGAAAGCCGCAAATTGATGGCTGTTTCCATTGCCATCGTGGAATGCATCATAACAGGTGAAAGTGGCGCAATACCATACATTAAAAGTACTGGTGCTTTCTCTTTCCTACTAGGGTAAGTAACACGCTACCCTTGAGGCCACTCCCCTAAAGAACACTGATCACATCAACAGCAATGTTTGTCATTTTGGTTGTAAGAGTTGATCAGAGCGGGTATTTCTCTGATTCCTATCACAACAGCGAAAGAGCTGTTTTCTGTACAGATCCAAATGTAATAAACCATATTATTTTGTATTGGTTATAATGCAGTGGCAAGCAACGTTGAATCAGGACAAACTCCCAAATGCTGGGAGCTGAAGAACTGAGAAGCCTTGAGTGGTTGAAATGACTAGGACTTTAACAATACGTGATTCCCCATCTAATGCTCAGGTTGAACTTAATGTGAAAAACGCATGATGAAAAAAGGCTTCCCCGTCCTGCGCCACGTAAAGGACTGTGTGTATGTCTGTGTGTTTATGTGCAGGTGTGTGTGTGTGTGTATTCAGACAACGTGTCGCAACAGCCAGTCATATCTGGCACTCTAACTAATCAGACGTTTGAAGCTGTGATTTACAAACCGTCAACGAACACAATTGACTAATATAACACATGTGATCCAAGTGCTCCGATAAATAATTGCTTTCCCATTGTTCTC
>NC_074675.1:46110085-46162585 GCF_029448725.1 Salvelinus fontinalis
AGTGACATTCTTCTAAGGTCCCTTCAGGCACACTATATATACAAAATTATGTGGACACCCCTTCAAATTAGTGGATTCGGCTATTTCAGCCACACCCGTTGCTGACAGGTGTATAAAATCGAGCGCACAGCCATGCAATCTCCATAGACAGACACCAGCAGTAGAATGGCCTTACTGAAGAACTCAGTGACTTTCAACGTGGCACCATCATAGGATGCCACCTTTACAACAAGTCAGTTCATCAAATTTCTGCCCTGCTAGAGCTGCCCCGGTCAAGTCAAAGTGCTGTTATTGTGAAGTGGAAACGTCTAGGAACAACAACGGCTCAGCCTCAAAGTGTGGGCCACACAAGCTCACAGAACGGGACCGTTGAGTGATGAAGAGCATACCACGTAAAAATTGTCTGTCCTCAGTTGCAACACTCACTATTGAGTTCCAAAATGCCTCAGTGTAACAGTCCTGACCTATTTATGTTAGTTTTTATGTGTTTATGGTCAGGGCATGTGTTTTGGGTACTGTAACAGTCCTGACCTATTTATGTTAGTTTTTATGTGTTTATGGTCAGGGCATGTGTTTTGGGTGGGCAGTCTATGTTATCTGTTTCTATGTTGGTTTCGGTTTGCCTGGTATGGCTCTTGATTAGAGGCAGGTGGTTTGCGTTTGCCTCTAATTAAGAGTCATATTTAGGTAGGGCATTCTCACTGTTTGTTTGTGGGTGATTGTCTCCTGTGATGTTTTCGTGTTGTCGATGTATATTCACAAACGGGACTGTTTGGCTGTTCGTTTTGTTTCGATGTCGTCTGTTGCCTGTTCGTGAGTTTACGTTTCAGTTATGTAAGTTTATGTTCAGGTTTTCGTTCTACGTCGTTTTGTTATTTTGTAAGTTTTGAAAGTGTTTGTTTTTTCGTGTTGCCATCATTATTCAGTTTTGTCGTTTATAAAATAAAGATGGCTTATTTCCCTGACTCCGCATTTTGGTCCGAAGATCCTTCTCTCCTCACCTCATCCGAGGATGAGGAAAGCGACAGTCTTAACAGAATCACCCACCAACAAAATGTGACCAAGCGGTATGGGAATGCTCGACGGAGCAACAAGGACTTTTGGACTTGGGAGGAGATCTTGTCTGGTAGAGGACCCTGGGCGCAAACTGGAGAATATCGCTGCTCTCGTGAGAAGAGTGAGGCAGCCACAGCCCAGGAGCGGTGGTTTAAGGAGGCAGCTAGGAGACGTGGATGGAAGCCGGAGAATCAAGCTCGAAACCGGAATTATGAGGGGACACGTCTTGCACGGAAGCCCGAAAAGCCCGTGAGTAACTCCCAAAAATTTCTTGGGGGGGGGGCTAAAGGGTAGTGGGCCAAGGGCAGGTAGGAGACCTGCGCCCACTTCCCAGGCTAACCGTGGAGAGCGGGAGTACGGGCAGACACCGTGTTACGCAGTAGAGCGCACGGTGTCTCCTGTACGTGTGCATAGGCCGGTGCGGGTTATTCCACCTCCCCGCACTGGTAGGGCTAGATTGGGCATTGAGCCAGGTGTCATGAGGCCGGCTCAACGCGTCTGGTCTCCAGTGCGTCTCCTCGGGCCGGCATACATGGCACCTGCCTTACGCATGGTTTCCCCGGTTCGCCTACACAGCCCGGTGCGGGTTATTCCACCTCCCCGTACTGGGCGGGCGACCGGGAGCATTCAACCAGGTAAGGTTGGGCAGGCTCAATGCTCAAGAGAGCCAGTACGCCTGCACGGTCCGGTATTTCCGTCGTCACCTCCCCGCCCCAGCCTAGTACCTACAGTGCCTACACTACGCACTAGGCTACCAGTGCATTTCCAGAGCCCTGTTCCTCTTCCACGCACTCTCCCTATAGTGCGTGTATCCAGTTCAGTGCCTCCAGTTCCGGCCCCACGCACTAAGCCACCTGTGCGTCTCCTAAGTCCTGTACACACTGTCACTTCTCCCCGTACTAGTCCTGAGGTGCGTGCCCTCAGCCAGGTGCCACCAGTGCCGGTACCACGCACCAGGTATAGAGTACGCTTTGAGAGTTCAGTGTGCCCTGTCCCTGCTCCACGCACTAGTAGGAAGGTGCTTATCATTAGCCCGGTGCCTCCAGTTCCGGCACCACGCACCAGGTCTACAGTGCGCCGTATCCGGCCAGAGCCATCCGTCTCCCCAGCGCCATCTGAGCCATCCGTCTCCCCAGCGCCATCTGAGCCATCCGTCTCCCCAGCGCCATCTGAGCCATCCGTCTCCCCAGCGCCATCTGAGCCATCCGTCTGCCAGGAGCCTGCAAAGCCGCCCGTCTGCCATGAGCCTGCAAAGCCGCCCGTCTGCCATGAGCCTACAGAGCCTTCCGCCAGACAGGAGCCGCTAGAGCCGTCAGCCAGACAGGAGCCGCTAGAGCCGCCCGCCAGACAGGATCTGCCAGAGCCGCCAACCAGACAGGATCTGCCAGAGCCGCCAACCAGACAGGATCTGCCAGAGCCGCCAACCAGACAGGATCTGCCAGAGCCGTCAGAGAGCCATGAGCAGCCAGAGCCGTCAGAGAGCCATGAGCAGCCAGAGCCGTCAGAGAGCCATGAGCAGCCAGAGCCGTCAGAGAGCCATGAGCAGCCAGAGCCGTCAGAGAGCCATGAGCAGCCAGAGCTGTCAGAGAGCCATGAGCAGCCAGAGCCGTCAGAGAGCCATGAGCGTCGAGAGCCGTCAGCCTGCCATGAGCGTCGAGAGCCGTCAGCCTGCCATGAGCGTCGAGAGCCGTCAGCCTGCCATGAGCGTCGAGAGCCGTCAGTCTGCCATGAGCGTCGAGAGCCGTCAGCCTGCCATGAGCGTAGAGAGCCGTCAGTCTGCCATGAGCGTCGAGAGCCGTCAGCCTGCATGGACCTGCCAGAGCCGTCCAAACAGGACCTGCCAGAGTCCTTCAGCCGGGATCTGCCCCTTGTCCCGGTGTTGCCCCTTGTCCCGGTGTTGCCCCTTGTCCCGGTGCTGCCCCTTGTCCCGGTGCTGCCCCTTGTCCCGGTGCTGCCCCTTGTCCCGGTGCTGCCCCTTGTCCCGGTGCTGCCCCTTATTCCAGTGATGGTCCTTATCCTGGTGCTGCCCCTTGTTCTGGTGCTGCCCCTTGTCCCGGTGCTACCCCTTGTCCCGGTGCTGCCCCTTGTCCCGGTGCTAGCTGTTTATTTAGGGGAAGGTAGTGTTAGGGTGGTCAGTAGAAGGGTAGACAGAAGAGGGGAGTGACTATGGTGGTATTTTTTTTTTTTTTTTTTTTTTTTTTTACCTTTATTTAACTAGGCAAGTCAGTTAAGAACAAATTCTTATTTTCAATGACGGCCTAGGAACAGTGGGTTAACTGCCTGTTCAGGGGCAGAACGACAGATTTGTACCTTGTCAGCTCGGGGATTTGAACTTGCAACCTTCCGGTTACTAGTCCAACGCTCTAACCACTAGGCTACCCTGCCGCCCCAATGGGGACAGCGTCCTGAACCGGAACCACCACCGTGGTCAACTGCCCACCCGGACCCTCCCCTGGACTTTGTGCTGGTGCGCCCGGCGTTCGCACCTTGGGGGGGGGTACTGTAACAGTCCTGACCTATTTATGTTAGTTTTTATGTGTTTATGGTCAGGGCATGTGTTTTGGGTGGGCAGTCTATGTTATCTGTTTCTATGTTGGTTTCGGTTTGCCTGGTATGGCTCTTGATTAGAGGCAGGTGGTTTGCGTTTGCCTCTAATTAAGAGTCATATTTAGGTAGGGCATTCTCACTGTTTGTTTGTGGGTGATTGTCTCCTGTGATGTTTTCGTGTTGTCGATGTATATTCACAAACGGGACTGTTTGGCTGTTCGTTTTGTTTCGATGTCGTCTGTTGCCTGTTCGTGAGTTTACGTTTCAGTTATGTAAGTTTATGTTCAGGTTTTCGTTCTACGTCGTTTTGTTATTTTGTAAGTTTTGAAAGTGTTTGTTTTTTCGTGTTGCCATCATTATTCAGTTTTGTCGTTTATAAAATAAAGATGGCTTATTTCCCTGACTCCGCATTTTGGTCCGAAGATCCTTCTCTCCTCACCTCATCCGAGGATGAGGAAAGCGACAGTCTTAACACTCAGGAAGCAACAGCAAAATAACAGTTTTTGGGGAGCTTAATGAAATGGGTTTTAATGGCCGAGCAGCAGCACACAAGCCTAAGATCACCACGCACAATGCCAAGAGTCGGCTGGAGTGGTGTAAAGCTCGCCTCCATTGGACTCTGGAGCAGTGGAAACGCTTCACCATCTGGCAGTCCGACAGACAATCTGGGTTTGGCGGATGCAAAAACAACGCTACCTGCCCCAATGCATAGTACCAACTGTAAAGTTTGGTGGAGGAGGAATTACGGTCTGGGGCTGTTTTTCGTGGTTTGGCCTAGGCCACTTAGTTCCAGTGAAGGGAAATATTAACACTACAGCATACAATTACATTCTAGAAAATCCTGTGCTTCCAACTTTGTGACAACAGTTTTAACAGGCCCTTTCCTGTTTCAGCATGACAATTCCCCCATGCACAGAGCGAGGTCCATACAGAAATGGTTTGTCGAAATTGGTGTGGACGAACTTGACTGGCCTGCACAGAGCCCTGACCTCAACCCCATCAAACACCTTTTGGATGAATTGGAATGCCGACTGCGAGTCAGGCCTAATCGCCCAACATCAGTGCCCAACCTCACACATTTTTTATTTCACCTTAATTTAACTAGGTAAGTCAGCAAAGAACAAATTCTTATTTACAATGACAGCCTAGAAAGAGTGGGTTAACTGCCTTGTTCAGGTGTAGAACAACAGATTTTTACCTTGTCAGCTTGGGGATTCGATATAAAAACCTTTTGGTTACTGGCCCAACGCTCTAACCACTAGGCTACCAGCCACCCTAATGCTCTTGTAGCTGAATGGAAGCAAGTCCCCGCAGCAATGTTCCAACATCTAGTGGAAAGCCTTCCCAAAAGAGTGGAGGCTGTTATAGCAGCAAAGGGGGGACCAACTCCACATTAATGACCATGATTTTGTAATGAGATGTTCGTCAAGCAGTGGTGTAGTTCTGGTGAGGAGGGTTTCTTTATCAGATCAGGGGTTCTGGGGGGGGGGGGCGCTTTTTTCTGCTTTCTGTACACTGTGTCTCACGACCCTGTCTACTAATGTCTTCAGCGTTTACTTTAGTGTTTTTCAAGGGTAAGATGGACACAGGCAAGACTATTATCTCTTTATATGCTCTGGTGCCAGAAAGTTTCCAGGCTGTGTTCTCCATGTTAAAGTTGTGTTGAACAGAGTACGGCTGCAAAGGTTCAGGGTTCAGACGTTCAAATTACAGAGAGAAGAGACATGTGACCCCTCAAATTCATCTCTATTTCATGTCAGTCTTCTCGGGAGCAGGTTGGCCACTTTCAGAGATGTCCCAGTTTGGTAGGGGGGGCTGAGACCCAGTGATGATCAGTCAACGATTCCTGTCAGCGAGGCGTGATGCTACATGCATCTCAGTAATCAGCTCTGATCAAGACTGCTGAGAGTTAGAGAGAATGATGCTGCTGCTGGTTGGTGAGAGTTATGGCTGTTAAGGGGCTGGTACTACCAATCTTTTTCCTACAGACCATAAAGCCTACAATATTAGCCTAGCTAGAACATGGACTGACTGATTGACAGGACTGACTCTGGGCCTATACACTTACCGCAGTGTAAACTACATCACGACTCCACTCTCCCTAATAATCTTCTGCAGCGGCAGGCTTACCATGATAATACCACAGAGTTTATAAACCTAAAGGCGCAACATAGCGAAGCTTGCGAAACAGACCAAGCAGACCAGACCGTGGTTTGAGATGTCAATGAGAGAAGTGAAACATTCTTCGTTAGTTGTTAATTTTCTCTAAATCTAAAGACACAACCTAGATTGGAGCCCATGTCTTAAGCAGTTGAACTTGTCATTACTCCAACCTCGTGAACGTGACAAACTGACATCTTTTCATTTTTGTCCAAAACAGAGCAGTTCAGTGCGAGGCCACCGTTAGACCCGATGACGTGTGAGCTTAGCTAGCCAACATTGCCATGACATTGCCTACAAGTGTGATCTGGGATTTCTATTGGAGAAGCAGTTTTAGCCTATCTTCATACAGTCTTTGATGATACCATAGAAGAAGAAGAAAATCACTCAGGAAAGAAAGATAGAGTGACTCATGGAGGGAGAGAGAGGTGGGTTAGAGAGAAGGAGGGAGGGAGAGATGGAGGAGAGAGAAGGAGAGAGGGAGAGATGGAGGAGAGAGAAGGAGAGAGGGAGGGAGATGGAGGAGAGAGAGGAGGGAGGGGGGAGAGATGGGGGAGGGGGAGATGGAGGAGAGAGAAGGAGGGAGCGAGAGATGAAGGAGAGAGAGAGATAGGAGGGAGAAATGGAGGAGAGAGAAAAGGAGGGAAGGAGGGAGAGATGGCGGAGAGAGAGGAGGGAGGGAGATATGGAGGAGAGAGAAAAGGAGGGAAGGAGAGATGGAGGAGAGAGAGAAGAAGGGAGGGAGATATGGAGGAGAGAGAAAAGGAGGGAGGGTGAGATGGAGGAGAGAGAGATAGGAGGGAGAGATGGAGGAGAGAGAAAAGGAGGGAGGGAGGGAGAGATGAAGGAGAGAGAGAGATAGGAGAGATGGAGGAGAGAGAAAAGGAGGGAGGGAGAGATGGAGGAGAGAGGAGGGAGGGAGATATGGAGGAGAGAGAAAAGGAGGGAGAGATGGAGGAGAGAGAGGAGGGAGGGAGAGATGGAGGAGAGAGAAGAAGGGATGGAGAATTGGAGGACTGAGAGAGGGAGAGATGGAGGAGAGGGAGGAAGGAGGGGTGAGGGAGGGAGGGATGGAGGGAGGAGGGGAGGGAGAGAGAGAGAGAAAAGGAGGAGAGAAGAGTGTGTCTGAGAACTGCTGTGTTGCAGACCGACAAGCATGCCCTGTGTGTCAGATGGCACGAAGCACCAACAGCCGGATTTATTCCAACAACCCACCATGCAACTGAAGACACAAACACAGAGTATTCTCTGTTCAGACTTTCCCTGAATAGAACAGAAAAAGGAGCAATCAAATCCATGGGCAGCTGCAAAACAAAGGGATCCCCTTAACTACTGTGACTAACAAGGCCGGACGTGTCATTCCTTACAAACACAGCGTACACCCTCTGAGAACCATGGAGAAAAACATGTGAAGGACGACATGAACAGATGCAGCATCAGGTTAGCACGATGTGGCGTAGACACACACACACACACGCACACGCACGCACACGCACACACACACACACACACACACACACACACACGCACACGCACACGCACACGCACACGCACACGCACACGCACACGCACGCACACACACACACACACACATGCACACACACATGCACACACACACACACACACACACACATGCACACAGAATGCTGAAACCCAAGCCACACGTTGAATGCACTTCCCCAGCGGTGCATTCTGACTTAGTTACTGAGGAATACTGTAGAATATCAAGTGCTCCATGTGTATACTATGCAGAAAAATGGACCAGCCGCCTGACACTGGCTCGGAATAACAAAGACTTGCACACAGAATGTGTATGTACGTGTGCGACACCCAGTTGCCTTTGTTTCTCTCCTTCCCACACACTCATCCAACAGAGATATCAGACGTCCACCTTCGTCAGCCTTTCCAGGTTAACATAGTGAACCTGTCACAGAGTGGGTCACTGGCAACAATATCTACACAACAAAACATAGAGCTTCTCCAAAAGGACATGTCTCCAAATATCGTCTGTGGATTGTCTTCGTTTCATTCTCCGTTGAGTTCATAGGATGGAACACTAGGAAAATTGGTGGAAAAACATTTATTTTCGACAAATGAATGAAGAGAAGTGAACAGGTGGTTCTCTATCTTTGGTTCAACGTCCGACAGATAGCTGTCAATCAATCCTCTCTGAAGTCTCCAATGGTCTTCCATTGTTCCTGTTATGAGGAAGCTCTCATAATCATGCAGATACAAGAGGAAAACATGAGAGAGACAGAGCAGGGGTCTCCAGTCTGGATTGTATGTGAGTTCTCTCATATAGAGTATATCTTTTGCCATTTATTCAAATACAACTGCCAAAAATCCTTTCCCAGCTGTCTTAACCCCAAAACTGAGTATCTCTGTAGTCAGACTCAAACGAGCAGAGCACGTAGAGTGTAAAAGTAAAATCTGAGTCTGTGAGGACAATGCCTAATGCTAGGAGAAGTGTGTGACCAAAGCACTGAACATATCACATCTCCTATGCATTAAATATCACATCTCCTATGCATTAAATATCACTTCTCCTATGCATTAAATATCACATCTCCTATGCATTAAATATCACTTATCCTATGCATTAAATATCACATCTCCTATGTATTAAATATCACTTCTCCTATGCATTAAATATCACATCTCCTATGCATTAAATATCACTTATCCTATGCATTAAATATCACATCTCCTACACATTAAATATCACATCTCCTATGCATTAAATATCACATCTCCTATGTATTAAATATCACATCTCCTATGTATTAAATCTCACTTCTCCTATGCATTAGAAGAACTGCCGGAGGGCTTGTGCCTCAACAACAGGCGTCAGAACAGCCTTTAGAACAGCTAACCGGGGCACTTCCCATTTATCGCCCACAGCCTCCACACGTCACACCATGTCATGTCCACCAGGGAACAAAGGTGTGTGAATCTTCAAAGAGACTTACCTTCAGATAGAATGTGACACATTCCCATGCCAGTAACGGCTTCAGCCTCCGCAGAGCTTATCATGCAATAAAGATAATTGGATTAATGAGGACATTGAAATGTCTAGCCGTGTTTTTGTCCAGGCGTCTTGTTTCTGTGGTAATTTAGTGGTTTGTGGGAAATATTATCATAAGCATCACTGTCAAATATTGTGTGGTAAATAACCGACAACAACAGTCTCTCCCGGCAGTTTTCTAGTAAATTCACATGCCTCATCTGTGTTCATAATCGGTGAGTGGAGTGACAACGCTCGTTGACATCCAGGCTAGCGTAGGATTATAATTGAGTGCACTCTTGAAATGTAAAGATACTTTAGAAAAGAAGCCTCTCCTGCCCAAAGTAAGAAGTCGGAAAAAACTGGATATATCTAGCTGTTTATCGTTCTCTCTACCAACCTAAACATGTGTGTGTGTTTTTGTGTGTGTCTTGCTCACCCCTGTCATGTGAGCCAGGCTCATCTCCTTTGTGGCCATCTGGCTATAGCGATAAAACGCGCTGGGCGGAAGTCACGCACACACACACACACACACACTCACACTCACACTCACACTCGCACACACACACACACACACACACACACACACACACACACACACACACACACACACACACACACACACAGACACACAGACACACAGACACACACACACACACACACACACACACACACACACACACACACACACACACACACACACACACACACACACACACACACACTGGCTCCCACAGTTCTAAGGCATCGCTCCTCTTTACAGCCAACAAGGGGGCCTGAACGGAGGACCACAAAGAGCAGGCTAAGGAGAACCAATATGTTAATTTAAGACTGGAATTAAAAAAAGGCCTGAAATCCTTCCGTTCTTCAGGCTTCTTTGAGGAAAATTCTATTGATTTTCATATCTCTTTTTAGGGGTGGTGGGTGGATGCATGTGCGGGTGGGTATGTGAAGGGTGAGCAGCGAGAGGTCGAAGTGTGTGTCTGAGCATGCGTGTGAGTGAGTGTTTGCCTGTCTCAGTATGTCACTGTGTGGAAGGGGCAGATAACATAATTGCTCATCTCTGACTATGTGTATGTGATCAAGACTACAGTCACATGTGTAGCTGTGCTTATGAGATTAATTTTATTCTCAGGCACATTTCAACCTAGATGCCTTCAGATCAGACACGTCCGTTCTCTCAAATGAGATGAATGGGATGGATACAGGGAGACAGAGCACGCCCCAGAGTGGCACATTATGCCCCTCAAACACTCCATCAGGATCCAAACACACACACACACACACACACACACACACACACACACACACACACACACACACACACACACACACACACACACACACACACACAATACATAACACGCGTGCATGCTGCACTGCAGAATACTAAACACACTCCAGTGGCAGAGCAAGAGACCAAATATATAGTACCACACTGTTTGAGCAAAGGATGTGTGTGTGTGTGTGTGTGTGTGTGTGTGTGTGTGTGTGTGTGTGTGTGTGTGTGTGTGTGTGTGTGTGTGTGTGTGTGTGTGTGTGTGTGTGTGTGTGTGTGTGTGTGTGTGTGTGTGTGTGTGTGTGTGTGTGTGTGTGTGTGTGTGTGTGTGTGTGTGTGCACATGCTTGTTTAAAGTAAATATAAAGGCACCTTAAATATAAAGGCAAATTGAATATAAAGGCACCTTAAACATAAAGGCACCTTAAACATAAAGGCACCTTAAACATAAAGGCACCTTAAACATAAAGGCAAATTGAATATAAAAGCACCTTAAATATAAAGGCACCTTAAATATAAAGAAACCTTGAAAGTTATTCAAATGCTCAACACCTGCTCTTTTCTAAAGCATAACACACGTTATCAGTGAAAATGCTTTTCTTTTCAAACCAATGGCTGGGAAGTCATTCGAGAACCCATACAATGATACATGAAGTTTAGCAACTCTATAGCCTAGGGCGAATGCAGGAGAAGAATCATGAACTATTGAGAGTACATTTGTAAACCGCACACTGGTTCAAAGCAGTTAAAGTACACTTCTAAACTGTCACAATTTTCAGATTCACAATGGTGTGCATAGGCACAAAGAGTTGGAGAACGTCAGTGGCTCCACTCGTACACAGTCCTACCTTGCATTGGTGGAGAAAGGAAAATTCCTTGAAAAGTGACACATTACGTCTTCAAATCGATGACACACAAGCCAAGAAAGCTGAAGGATAGAAGTCTTCAAATCAGATAACAAGACCGAATAGGAGCTTGAATGTCACTGAGAACAAATATGTTCCAGTGAAAGAACGGTAAAGGAGAGGTTTTTGTCTCTTCTCAAAGACGACGGTAAAGGAAGTCTCTTCGGCTTTTTAGAAAGCTATGGAAGGAACAGACAGGAGCACAGCAGCAGCACACAACACAACCATGCAGATAGTCAAGCTTATTAGTATACGGTCGGAGGAGAGAAGAGAAGTGAGACCTAGCCAGCAGCCAATAGTACTCTCAGTTTAATATATATTATAATATATGAATGTGTCTGAGCCGAGCTGAAAAAGACCTTTCAGACATTATACTTACACATCTCAAAATCAAATGTTAAGAAAAATAAAACCTGCCTTGCCCTTCAAAAGTGATCCTAATTGTGGCTGATTATTTTTGAGAATGTTCGGCAACAGCAAAAGCAATGGTCAGCAAACTAAAGAGATAGGGGCCTATTGGCTAGGCGCAGAGGTCCAGGGACTTAGTGTGCTGCGTCTCTGTTGGAAGCTGCTGATTGACGAAAGTCTGCCATTAGACAGTCAGTCTGTGTTAGACCTCACTCTTCAGTCACCGGTTAAGTCATTTTAGCTCCACAATACAGAGGATACCATTAGACAAGATCATGTCAATGTCGATATTCCCTTGGTTAGGCAGATGGCGAATAGACTTTGTAGTTGGTATGATACATTGGTTTTACTGGGTGCTACGTCAGGTGGTAGCAATTGCTATAGAACGAGCTTGATCTCTAGGAGATACTATGGTTGTTGGTAAATGTGTAGAGACTTTGGGGCTGGCTGCTGGAGGGATTGCTCTCTCTCTCTCTACCCCCCCCCCCCCCCCCCCCCCCCCCCACACACACACACACAGGCCGCTTCTGGGCATCTCAGCCGAGCTCAGCACCACAAACACCAATCTCTCCAATCTTTAAAAATAAATCTGGATATTAAACTCACTAATAGCCCCACTGACACTTCACTGAACTAGGAGAGCATAGGCATCGGCGTGCCTCTCTTCCCCTCTCCTCCAATTATTCTACCCTCAAACTCATCAGAGGCAAGATAAGAGGAGGTCAATATGGATCTGAGTTTAACTCCTTAATAAGCTAACAAAGTAAACCCACTGCTCTATGAACCTTGGACCTTATCCCTCTGGCCGTGTTCTAGATTAATTTAGCCTGTGGGGGATATGGATAGAATGCTAACTTACTCCAAATGAGCCTCTCATACTAACAAGCATTCATATCTTAATGTGTCCACTAGGAAGGCACCAGAGAGCTTTCAAACACAGACCCAGAAGATACTTCAAACCAAACACGACATACTGTATATTACCTGCAACTGAAAGTAGTCTATACCCATTTATAAACTGGGTAGTTCGAGCCCTGAATGCTGATCCCGTGTTGCGGTGTGCCTAAGAACAGCCTTTAGCCATTCACACAACATTCACACAACATTCACACAACATACACAACCTATATACAACCTTTACACAACATACATAACCTTTACACAACCCTTACACAACCTATACACAACCTTCACAACCTTCACAACCTTCACACAACCCAGCACGGCGATGTTGTACTCACGGTCGCTACAGAAGGAGCCTCCATAGGACGTCATGGTGCAGTCGCAGGAGAAGCCCTCCCACTGCTGGAGACACACCCCCTGATTGTAGCAGGAGTCCTCCGTACAGGTGGTGCTAGGTCCTGGGGGGATTGGATGGAGAACAAGGTCATTGTACAACACTCACACATTTGTTGTATGTCAATGTATGTGAGGACATTGGAAAATAACTGTAATCATAAATCCTAAGGCTTCATAAATCCTAAGGCTCAGGCAACATTCGCAATGAGCTAAAGGGTAGAGCTGCCGCTTTCAAAGTGCGGGACTCTAACCCGGAAGCTCATAAGAAATCCTGCTATGCCCTCCGACGAACCATCAAACAGGCAAAGCGTCAATACAGGGCTAAGATTGAATCGTACTACACCGGCTCCGACCCTCGTCTTATGTGGCAGGGCTTGTAAACAATTACAGACTACAAAGGGAAGCAGATCCGCGAGCTGCCCTGTGACACGAGCCTACCAGACGAGCTAAATCACTTCTATGCTCGCTTCGAGGCAAGCAACACTGAGGCAGGCATGAGAGCATCAGCTGTTCCGGATGACTGTGTGATCACTCTCTCCATAGCCGACGTGAGTAAGACCTTTAAACAGGTCAACATTCACAATGGTGCGGGGCCAGATGGATTACCAGAACGTGTGCTCCGGGCATGTGCTGACTAACTGGCATGTGTCTTCACTGACATTTTCAACATGTGCCTGATTGAGTTTGTAATACCAACATGTTTCAAGCAGACCACCATAGTCCCTGTGCCCAAAAAGGGCAACCTGCCTAAATGACTACAGACCCATAGAACTCACGTCCATAGCCATGAAGTGCTTTGAAAGGCTGGTAATGGCTCACATCAACACCATTATCCCAGAAACCCTAGACCCACTCCAATTTGCATTCCGCCCAAACAAATCCACAGATGATGCCATCTCTATTGCACTCCACACTGCCCTTTCCCACCTGGACAAGAGAAACACCTACGTGAGAATGCTATTCACTGACTACAGCTCGGCGTTCAACACCATACTGCCCTCAAAGCTCATCACTAAGCTAAGGATCCTGGGACTTTACTCCTCGCTCTTCAACTGGATACTGGACTTCCTGACGGGCCACCCCCAGATGGTAAGGGTAGGTAACAACACATCTGCCACGCTGATCCTCAATACTGGAGCCCCTCAAGGGTGCGTGCTCAGTCCCCTCCTGTACTCCCTGTTCACCCACGACTGCGTGGCCAGGCACGACTCCAACACCATCATTAAGTTTGCAGACGACACAACAGCGGTAGGCCTGATCACGGACAATGACGAGACATAATAACGATTGTGCCAGAATAACAACCTATTCCTCAATGTAACCAAGACTAAGGAGATGATTGTGGACTACATGAAAAGGAGGAACGAGCACGCCCCCATTCTCATAGACGGGGCTGTAGTGGAGTAGGTTGAGAGCTTCAAGTTCCTTGGTGTCCACATCACCAACAAACCCTTAATGGTTGAAACACACCAAGACAGTCATGAAGAGGGCACGACAAAGCCTATTCCCCCTCGGGAAACTAAAAAGATTTGGCATGGGTCCTGAGATCCTCAAAAGGTTCTACAGCTGCAACATCGAGAGCATCCTGAATGGTTGCATCACTGCCTGGCCTCTGACCACAAGGCACTACAGAGGGTAGTGTGTACGGCCCAGTACATCACTGGGGCAAAGCTGCCTGCCATCCAGGACCCCTCACCAGGCGGTGTCAGAGGAAGACCCTAAAAATTGTCCAAGTCCCCAGCCACCCCAGTCATAGACTGTTCTCTCTACTACCGCATGGCAAGTGGTACCGGAGCGCCAAGTCTAGGACCAAAAGGCTTCTCAATAGTTTTTACCCCCAAGCCATAAGACTCCGAACAGGTAATCAAATGGCTACCCGGACTATTTGCATTGTGTGCCCCCCAACTCCTCTTTTACGCTGCTGCTACTCTGTTTATCATATATGCATAGCCACTTTAACTATACATTCATGTACATACTACCTCAACTAGACCGACTAACCGGTGCCCCCGCACATTGGCTCCCCGGACTATCTGCATTGTGTCCCGCCACCCACCCACCACCCGCCAGCCTCTTTTTCACACTACTACTTCTCTCTGTTTATCATATACGCATAGTCACTTTAACCATACCTACATGTACTATACATACTACCTCAATCAGCCCGACTAACCGGTGCCTGTATATAGCCTAGCTACTTTTATAGCCTCGGTATTGTTATTTTTTTTTACTGCTGTTTTTATTTGTTTACTTATCTATTGTTCATCTAATATCTTTTTTTTACTTAAAAATTGCACTGATGGTTAAAGCCTGTAAGTAAGCATTTCACTGTAAGGTGAAATGTTACCTGTTGTATTCGGCGCACGTGACAAATACACTTGATTTGATTTGATTTGAAGGTGTCAATATATACATCTATACTGCTTTTTGTCAATGTGGGTAAACTGTAATCCTCTGTAGGGTACTCAAGGGGAATAGGTTCAATACATGTAATGTATGTCACTCTGGAGAAGAGTGTATGCTACTGAAACGTCAAATGTAATTACATAAAGACCTGTTTTTGTCAATATGGGAATATAGGGGACTAACTGTAATCATATCCATAACACGGGTTATTTGGTCCATACTGATTTAATCAAGGTTGGTCAAAAAGTCTTAAACTGAATTTAATATTTATTCTGGGTTTAAACCTGAATTCCAGGCAGTCATTTAACTGGGAGTCATATTAGTTGATTTTAATGTTGAAAGAGTGGGGAAGGTTTGGGTCGAACCGAGTTGAAAGAGAAAGGGGACTTACTCAACAATGACATGGATGGCTGTGCTCATTAAATTCTCCAATTAGAAAAAGCAACTATTGTAATTTCTCAGCGGAGTTCCGAGCACATTAGAGTGATAAGTGAATTGAATGTTAGCCAGGAGGTATTCAAAACAACTGTGCCTCTGTTATTAAACCCATTAATACCTGCTGATGCTTCAGATTACCAATGACCCATAGAAAACCATAGCTGGATAATTAACAGCTAGACCTTCCATGTCACTTGCATTTGGCATGTGATTAAAAAAACAAGTAATGAAAGCTTAATTTATTATTCAACAGGCAAATATGTTTTTAATTAAATCATAAACCTGACTTAGATTATAGTTTTTTTGTTCACTGGCCGGTGCTCTAAAAATAAGTTATTTAAGATGATCAATTCAAATAAGCTTGATATTTTGGACAGAAAAGTGACAGACAATTTAGGGAGAACGAACTTATTATAACATCAATTAGTCAAATACACTTACAAAGCACGCACAGTAATTTATTTCAAAAGATAAACAAAACATGTTACTATTTACACGTCTTAAGAGGAGACCAATTAAACCAAAACTTTGAAATTCATAAGAGCGCCAGTCATTTTCTCAATGTTATTCCAAAATGGCCACTTTAAATGAGATGTCGTCATTTTATCACTTCATGTTTTAATTGCCCACTGCTGTGATTACTCCATCAATCAGATCTTAATACATGAACCCTAGAGTCTCTAATTAAACATTATTAAATAATTATTATTGAAGTCAATCACAATATTATCCCAGTGTTGCACACTATTGATCAGCTGCTGCAACAACAACAACCATGGTGTATAGTTTAGAATTTACTTTACAACCTTTTGAGTAAGAAGTTGTAAACGTGTCATTGAGATGCCTTGTATTTGGTGTGAGCAGTATATTTGTAAACTTGTCATTGAGATGCCTTGTATTTGGTGTGAGCAGTAGATTTGTAAACTTGTCATTGAGATGCCTTGTATTTGGTGTGAGCAGTAGATTTGTAAACGTGTCATTGAGATGCCTTGTATTTGGTGTGAGCAGTAGATTTATAAACTTGTCATTGAGATGCCTTGTATTTGGTGTGAGCAGTAGATTTGTAAACTTGTCATTGAGATGCCTTGTATTTGGTGTGAGCAGTAGATTTGTAAACGTGTCATTGAGATGCCTTGTATTTGGTGTGAGCAGTAGATTTGTAAACTTGTCATTGAGATGCCTTGTATTTGGTGTGAGCAGTAGATTTGTAAACTTGTCATTGAGATGCCTTGTATTTGGTGTGAGCAGTATATTTGTAAACTTGTCATTGAGATGCCTTGTATTTGGTGTGAGCAGTAGATTTGTAAACGTGTCATTGAGATGCCTTGTATTTGGTGTGAGCAGTAGATTTATAAACTTGTCATTGAGATGCCTTGTATTTGGTGTGAGCAGTAGATTTGTAAACTTGTCATTGAGATGCCTTGTATTTGGTGTGAGCAGTATATTTGTAAACTTGTCATTGAGATGCCTTGTATTTGGTGTGAGCAGTAGATTTGTAAACGTGTCATTGAGATGCCTTGTATTTGGTGTGAGCAGTAGATTTGTAAACGTGTCATTGAGATGCCTTGTATTTGGTGTGAGCAGTAGATTTGTAAACTTGTCATTGAGATGCCTTGTATTTGGTGTGAGCAGTAGATTTGTAAACTTGTCATTGAGATGCCTTGTATTTGGTGTGAGCAGTATATTTGTAAACTTGTCATTGAGATGCCTTGTATTTGGTGTGAGCAGTAGATTTATAAACTTGTCATTGAGATGCCTTGTATTTGGTGTGAGCAGTAGATTTGTAAACTTGTCATTGAGATGCCTTGTATTTGGTGTGAGCAGTAGATTTGTAAACTTGTCATTGAGATGCCTTGTATTTGGTGTGAGCAGTAGATTTGTAAACTTGTCATTGAGATGCCTTGTATTTGGTGTGAGCAGTAGATTTGTAAACGTGTCATTGAGATGCCTTGTATTTGGTGTGAGCAGTAGATTTGTAAACTTGTCATTGAGATGCCTTGTATTTGGTGTGAGCAGTAGATTTGTAAACGTGTCATTGAGATGCCTTGTATTTGGTGTGAGCAGTAGATTTGTAAACTTGTCATTGAGATGCCTTGTATTTGGTGTGAGCAGTAGATTTGTAAACGTGTCATTGAGATGCCTTGTATTTGGTGTGAGCAGTAGATTTGTAAACTTGTCATTGAGATGCCTTGTATTTGGTGTGAGCAGTAGATTTGTAAACTTGTCATTGAGATGCCTTGTATTTGGTGTGAGCAGTAGATTTGTAAACTTGTCATTGAGATGCCTTGTATTTGGTGTGAGCAGTAGATTTGTAAACGTGTCATTGAGATGCCTTGTATTTGGTGTGAGCAGTAGATTTGTAAACTTGTCATTGAGATGCCTTGTATTTGGTGTGAGCAGTAGATTTGTAAACTTGTCATTGAGATGCCTTGTATTTGGTGTGAGCAGTAGATTTGTAAACGTGTCATTGAGATGCCTTGTATTTGGTGTGAGCAGTAGATTTGTAAACTTGTCATTGAGATGCCTTGTATTTGGTGTGAGCAGTAGATTTGTAAACTTGTCATTGAGATGCCTTGTATTTGGTGTGAGCAGTAGATTTGTAAACGTGTCATTGAGATGCCTTGTATTTGGTGTGAGCAGTAGATTTGTTAACTTGTCATTGAGATGCCTTGTATTTGGTGTGAGCAGTAGATTTGTAAACGTGTCATTCAAATACACTGTGCAGTGCATTCGGAAAATATTCAGACCTCTTGACTTTTTCCACATTTAGTTACTTTACGTTACTTTCTTATTCTAAAATTGATTAAATGTTTTTTTCCCCTCATCAATCTACACAGAATAACCCATAACAACAAAGCAAAAACAGTTTCTTTGATTTTTTTGCAATTGTATGAAATAAAAACAACTGAAATATCACATTTAAATAAGTATTCAGACACTTTACTCAGTACTTTCTTGAAGCACCTTTGTCAGCGATTACAGCCTCCAGTCTTCTTGGGTATGAAGTTACAAGCTTGGCACACCGGTATTTGGGGAGAATCTCCCATTCTTCTCTGCAGATCCTCTCAAGCCCTGTCAGGTTGGATGGGGAGCGTCGCAGCACAGCTATTTTCAGGTCTCTCCAGAGATGTTCGAACGGATTCAAGTCCAGGCTCTGGCTGGGCCACTCAAGGCTCTTCTCCCCCGATTGCTCAGTTTGTCCGGGCAGCCAGCTCTAGGAAGAGTCTTGGTGGTTCCAAACGTCTTCCATTGAATAAGGATGCAGCCAAATGTGTTCTTGGGGACCTTCAATGCTGTAGAATTTTTTTGGTACCCTTCCCCAGATCTGTGCCTCGACACAATCCTTTCTTGGAGGTCTATGGACCATTTCTTCAACCTCATGGATTGGTTTTTGCTTTGACATGCACTGCCAACTGTGAGACCTTATATAGACAGGTGTGTGCCTTTCCAAATCATGTCCTATCAATTTAATTTATCACAGGTGGACTCCAATCAGGTTGTAGAAACATCTCAATGATGATCAATGGAAACCAGATGACCCTGAGCTCAAATGGTCTGAGTGCTTATGTAAATAAGGTAATCCTGCGATAACCTGTTTTAGCGTTGTCATTATGGGGTGTCCTGTGTAAATGGATGAGGAACATTTTTTATTTAATACACTTTTTAATAAGGCTGGAATGTAACAAATGTTGAAAAAGTCAAGGGTTCTGAACACTTTCCGAATGCACTGTATGGGCAAATGTTTCTGGACACCCTTCAAATTCATGGATTAGACGATTTCAGCCACACCCGTTGCTGACAGGTATATAACATTGAGCACACAGCCATGCAACCTCTATAGACAAACATTGGCAGTAGAAAAGCCTCACTGAAGAGCTCAGTGACTTTAAACGTGGCACCGTCATAGGATGTTACCTTTCCAACAAGTCAGTTCGTCAAATATCTGCCCTGCTAGAGCTGCCCCGGTCAACTGTAAGTGCTGTTATTTTGAAATGGAAATGTTTAGGTGAAACAACGGCTCAGACGCAAAGTGGTAGGCCACACAAGCTCACAGAACGGGACCGCCTAGTGCTAAAATTCGCCTGTCCTCGTTTGCAACACTCGCTACCACGTTCCAAACTGCCTCTGGAAGGTCAGCACAGGAACTGTTGGTCGGTAGCTTCATGAAATGTCTTTCCATTGCCGAGCAGCCGCACACAAGCCTAAGATCATCATTTAATGTGAAGCGTCGGCTGGAGAGGTGTAAAGCTTGCCGCCATTGGACTCTGGAGCAGTGGAAATGCGTTCTCTGGAGTGATCCCGCTTTACCATCTGGCAGTCCGACAGATGAATCTGAGTTTGGCTGATGCCAGGAGAGCGTTACCTGCCCCAATACATACTGCCAACTGTAAGGCCCCTTAGCTTCAGTGAAGGGAAATCTTAGCGCTAAAACATACAATGACATTCTAGACAATTCTGTGCTTCCAACTTTGTGACAGTTTGGGGAAGGCCATTTCCTGTTTCAACATGACAACACCCCCATGCAAAAAGCAAGGTCCATGCAGAAATGGTTTGTCGAGATCGGTGTGGAAGAACTTGACTGGCCTCAACCCCTTCGAACACCTTAGGGGTGAATTGGAACGCCAACTGTGAGCTAGTCCTAATCTCCCAACATCAGTGCCCAACCTCACTAATGCTATGGTGGCTGAATGGAAGCAAGTACCCGCAGCAATGTTCCAACATCTAGTAGAAAGCCTTCCCAGAAGAGTGGAGGCTGTTATTGCAGCAAAGAGGGGACCAACTCCATATTAATGTCCATGATTTTGGAATGAGATGTTTGACGTTCCACATACTTTTGGTCATGTAGTGTACCCCCTTCTGTTAAAAGCTGTAGCTCTGTCTTATTAAAGGAGCTGGATGACTTAGCAGCATATTATCTGCTAGGGCACCAACAATATTGTTGTGTAACCCACCTTAACAATGACATGACTACTGTACCTGGAGCTAACAGCTGGAGAGAGAATGACACATCTGGGTACCTCCAACTCCCCCTTCTTCCACTTCCACTTTCTCTCTCCCTCTCTCTCTCTCCCTCCCTCCCTTCCCTTCCCTCTCTCCGTCTCCCTGTCTCTTTCCGTTTCCCTCTGTCTCCGTGCCTCTCCATTTCTCCCCCCTCCCTTCTCTCTCCCTTCCTCCCTCCTCCCTCCCTTCCTCTTGCCCTCCATCTCTTCCACCTCTGTCTTCCTCCCAAATCCCAGACGTGAGTCAGCAACTCAGCATAGTTAGGAACACAGAGTGGACAGTCGTTCTCTGCTCCCGCTGTTGTAGGAAGGGATCAGTGGAGTCAGGCAGCTACAGGAGAGCAAGTTGCCCCTGCCGACATACAGCTCAGAGGGGCTGACTACTGTTAGAATGTGCATGACATACAGCTCAGAGGGGCTGACTACTGTTAGAATGTGCATGAGATACAGCTCAGAGGGGCTGACTACTGTTAGAATGTACATGACATACAGGTCAGAGGGGCTGACTACTGTTAGAATGTGCATGACATACAGCTCAGAGGGGCTGACTACTGTTAGAATGTGCATGACATACAGCTCAGAGGGGCTGACTACTGTTAGAATGTGCATGACATACAGGTCAGAGGGGCTGACTACTGTTAGAATGTGCATGACATACAGCTCAGAGGGGCTGACTACTGTTAGAATGTGCATGACATACAGCTCAGAGGGGCTGACTACTGTTAGAATGTGCATGACATACAGCTCAGAGGGGCTGACTACTGTTAGAATGTGCACGACATACAGTATAGTCCAGTTGGGGATCTGTGTGTGCTTTTGACAACTCCTATGTCATTTGTTGTCTTATTGTCATGCCATAGCCCTAGATGTTTGCCATGACAACGGAAGAACAACCCAGTCTGCCACAAGGCTACACTATGAGTAGTCATTTTCATTGTCTTCTATTAGATTTCAACTTTCTATTGATGTTTAATACCAGTCTCTGGGAGTGTTTCCTTAAGAAGAGTAGTTGATGATGCTATGGAACATACCGTTACCTCCAGTGGTGAAAAGTACTTAAGTAAAAATATTTTTAAGCACTACTTTTAGGATATCTGTACTTTATTTTACTATTTGAACTTTTACTTTAACTTCCCTACATTCCTAAAGCACATAATGTACTTCTGACTCCATACATTGTCCCTGACACCCAAAACTATTTGTTACATTTTGAATGCTTAGCAGGACAGGAACATGGTCCAATTCACATACTTATTAAGGAAACATCCCTGGTCATCCCTACTGCCTCTGATCTGCTGGAATCACTAAACACAAATTATTCATTTGTAAATGATGTCTGAGTGTTGGAGCGTGCACCTGGCTATCCGTCTATTAAAAAACAAGACAATTGTGCCGTCTGGTTTGCTTAATTTAAGGATTTTGAAATTATTTATACTTTAACTTTTGATACTTAACTATATTTTAGCAATTACATTTACTTTGGATACTTAAGTATACTGTATTTAAAACAAATACTTTTCGATTTTTACTCAAGTTGTATTTTACTGGGTAACTTTCACTTTTACTTTAATCCTTTTCTATTAAGGTATCTACTTTTACTCAAGTATGACAATTAGGTACTTTTCAATCACTGATTACCTCTCACTACCAGCCATTTGAGAGTTCAGGGGAGTAGATGTGATAGCCTAATGCAGTTTTAGATCTCTGTTAAGGAGGACGTAATTGCACCGTATAACTTTAGGCAGGTAATAAGCCAGGCTGGCTGGCAGAGGTGGCTGTGTTCGCATTTAGACACCAAGCGGTGTCGGGACCTCTGGGAAATCAGTGGCGCTCTCTTGACGCCACACGCCACAGACAGTATGAACACTGCTGCCGTTACAGCCTGCAGGCGTCACAAACACAATTAACTAGCCGCCAGAGAGCCGCCAAAACACTGGTGACGTCACCCAGTCCAGCATCCCACTGTCAAAAAGCTGAGTCCCTTCCAAATGGAGGATTGATAAGTCTATGCTACAGTGAGCGCTGCAGGGTGGTTAAGATTAGCTACCGACAATAACATTAGAGGCAGAGATACCTCCCGTAGGTTTTATGGTGCAATAGACTGGATATACAGTGGAGAGGAGACTGTAAAGAATGCTCTGGGCACTGAGTCTTAGGGTGGGGTCTAACTGTATATTCTGGCTATTACTGCCGAAGAAGGAGCTATGAGTTACTGCAGGAGTCCAACTTCCGAAGCTCTTGTATATGATAAGACTGGGAAGAGAACAGATGGGACGTTAAAGACTGATGAGGCTGCCTGGGTGAAAGCCAAGTGTGTGTGTGTGTGTGTGTGTGTGTGTAGAGGAATTCATGCACCTATTATCTTAGCAGGGGTATAAAAGGAAAGGGAAAGGGGGATACCTAGTAAAAAATGTGGGGATGGAAGTCGGAGGATTTTGACTTTTTCAAACACCTGCAATCTAGAGCCATAATCATCATGCATAATACGATGTAAAAACAAATATGTCTATTTTTCTGCGTAGGTTATCTAAGCATACCTCCTTATCTGTTCATTTGTCATTTTAATGAGAGTGTCATTCTGAATATACTGCACTAACACACCGAGAATATTACATCCACATTACAACACTGTACATGGGATCGTTGCGCACACCATCAATACAGGCACATATCATGGCATCAAAATGTATACACAAATATCATGATATTATCACAAAGTGCAAGAGTACATTAACACCAAGTATTTCTCAACATATCTAAGCAAACCTCTTGATCTGTCTGTATCTTCCTGACTGGTAGTTCTTTATATAAAGAAACTAAAATGCTTCTCTGCTAAAATATTGGTAAAAGATTGAAAGGAATGTGAGTCTTATTCAGTACATTTAGTTATTGTTTGCTTTTCTAAAGTCTACCAACCTTGCCAGCTAAGATAGTTAGACAAGCTACTCTAACGTGATTAATACGCTGGAAATGGCTTGGTAGCTAGTAAAGAGGTCGAGAGATTGGGAACCTCTCTAGCTCGCTAGCTAAAGCCAAGTCATACAATTGTTAGGTGGCTAGTATTACAGAGAAAGAGCAAAACATTTGAATATTATTTATTCATCAGGAAGGAATCATTAGGCTACATAGCTCATTTTCATTTACAAACATTACTTCTGCGAGTCCTGACAATTTTGACTTTGTGGCTGTGGAATCTGACCAACTGTATGTCTTCGCTCCGTGTTACAGGAAGGAACCACTTACTAGGAATAATACCACAGACAGATCTTTTTTATAAACAAATCTGATAAAATGTGGGCTTCAAAATTAAGTTTAATAATGAAATATAACATCAGAAATGTAAAAAAGAAATAGGACAAGTCTGAAGGGGGGGGCTATGTGCACATGTGCACCCTATGACACCTCTGTGTGCGAGCATCAACTCACCGTCGCAGCCTCGCTCCACCTGGCCCATCCTGTGGAGGGCGTCTGCGATCAGGTCTGGTAGTTTCCCGTTGAGGTCCACTGAGGCCAGACAGCCCTGGTACCCGTCCCGGGACGCGATCAGCTTGGGCAGACTGTTGTACATGCTCTTCCCCACGCCACCGATGTACAGCTCCCCTGGAGTGGACAACAACCAAACAGCAATATTAAAAAGCTGTCCAGCATTATTTCACACTTGCATTGCAGAATCTCCAGGGTGAGATTTCTCAGGATGATGACAAGAACCGTATATTACATGGCAAGTCTTACTATATGTGTGGTCTTCCATCACAAGTCTTACTATATGTGTGGTCTTCCATCACAAGTCTTACTGTATGTGTGGTCTTCCATCACAAGTCTTACTATATGTGTGGTCTTCCATCACAAGTCTTACTGTATGTGTGGTCTTCCATCACAAGTCTTACTGTATGTGTGGTCTTCCATCACAAGTCTTACTGTATGTGTGGTCTTCCATCACAAGTCTTAGTGTATGTGTGGTCTTCCATCACAAGTCTTACTGTATGTGTGGTCTTCCATCACAAGTCTTAGTGTATGTGTGGTCTTCCATCACAAGTCTTAGTGTATGTGTGGTCTTCCATCACAAGTTTTAGTGTATGTGTGTTCTTCCATCACAAGTTTTAGTGTATGTGTGTTCTTCCATCACAAGTCTTACTATATGTGTGGTCTTCCATCACAAGTCTTAGTGTATGTGTGGTCTTCCATCACAAGTCTTACTGTATGTGTGGTCTTCCATCACAAGTTTTAGTGTATGTGTGGTCTTCCATCACAAGTCTTAGTGTATGTGTGGTCTTCCATCACAAGTCTTAGTGTATGTGTGGTCTTCCATCACAAGTCTTACTGTATGTGTGGTCTTCCATCACAAGTTTTAGTGTATGTGTGGTCTTCCATCACAAGTCTTACTGTATGTGTGGTCTTCCATCACAAGTCTTACTGTATGTGTGGTCTTCCATCACAAGTTTTAGTGTATGTGTGGTCTTCCATCACAAGTCTTACTGTATGTGTGGTCTTCCATCACAAGTCTTAGTGTATGTGTGGTCTTCCATCACAAGTCTTACTGTATGTGTGGTCTTCCATCACAAGTCAAGTTCAAGATTCAGGGTCATTTTACAGGTGAATGTCACTGGCCTGAAGGAAGAAATGATCAGCCCAATAACAAAACTCAGAGAGAGTTTGCACTTGCAAAAACGGTCATGTTATTGCATCTGATTCTTGAGTGTTTCATGTGCTGGCAGCTGGCTGAAAAGGTAGGCTATACTTAGGCAATAAGGCATGAGGGGGAGTGGTATATGGACAATATACCACGGCTAAGGGCTGTGTCCAGGCACTCCGCTATGCGTTGTGCATAAGAACAGCCCTTAGCCGTGGTATATTGGCCATATGCCACAAACCCCCGAGGTGCCTTATTGCTATTATAAACTGGTAGCCAAAGTAATTACCCGGTCTGATATACCACAGCTGTCAGCCAATCAGCATTCAGGACTTGAACCACCCAGTTTATAATTGACTATAGAACTGAATAAATGTAATTGGCATTTAAAGCCTAATTGACTGTGTAGAAACCACAATGAAAAACATCATGTAGATCTCAACAATGTTGTTGTTGGCTCAATTTTTCAAATAGAATGTGAATCCTGCTCTGAAAGTAAGGGAAACGTGTAGTCTGGTAGCATTGCATCAGAGTCAGCACATAAAGACAGCCTCATGAAGGTGAAATTCACACTGTTTTTGGTGACTGAATTTAAACCTGGGCTTCTGCCTAACTGAAATACCAACTAATTAGAATAAACCATTTATGCTTCAGCCATAATTAGAATTGAACACTATTTTCCTAACCACCCTACCATATTATTTATTTTCTGTCTTTGGTGTTGTAGTCTAATATTTCACTGACAACAATCAGGTTGAAGGAGAGGAGCGCACACCGAATCACTTCCCACCTACCAGAAAAAGGTGCTATCTAGAACCGAAAAGGATTCTTCAAACCCTTTGAAGAACCCCTTTTTGTTCCAGGTAGAACCCTTTTGTGTTCCATTAAGACCCCTTTACACAGAGGGTTCTACATGGAACCCAAAAGGGGTTTTTCAATGGGTCCTCCCTATGGGGACAACTGCAGAACACTTCTGAACAGAATTTCTTCTTGCACGGATGGTAGGGGGGCTGAAACATTCAGCGCCTGAACAAAGTTTTCATTTCCCTTGACTTATTCCACATTTTGTTGTGTTACAGCCTCAATTCAAAATGGATTAAATATTTTTTTTTTCTCACCAATCTACACACAATACCCCATAATGACAAGGTGAAACGTTATTTTTGTTTTGCAAATGTATTGAAAATGAAATACAGAAATATCTAATTTACATAAGTATTCACACCCCTGAGTCCATGCTTTGTAGAATCATCTTTCTGGGTAAGGCTCTAAGACCTTCACACCTGGATTGTGCAACATTTACCCATTATTATTAAAATAATTCTTCAAGCTCTGTCAAATTGGTTGTTGACGACTGTTCGACTGTTATTGTCCTGCTGAAAGGTGAATTAATTTCCCTAGTAAGTGGTTCCTTGTGGAAAGCAGACTGAACCAGGTTTACCTCTAGGATTTTGCATGTGCTTAGCTTCATTCTGTTTATTTTTTATTGTGAAAAACTCCCCAGTCCTTCACGATTACAAGCGTACCCATAACATGATGCAGCCACCACTATGCTTGAAAATAGGGAGAGTGGTACTCAGTAATTTCCTTTTTGCAAACAGGATGCACTTTTTGGAATATTTATAGTCAATTAGTCAATTAGGTTAGTGTTGTAGAGTAACTACAATGCTGTTGATCCATCCTCAATTTTCTCCTATCACAGCCATTAAACTCTGTGACTGTTAAATGTCAACATTGGCTTTATCGTGAAATCTCTGAGCCATTTCCTTTCTCTCTGGCAACTGAGTTAGGAAGGACGCCTGTATCTTTGTAGTGACTGGGTGTATTGATACACCATCTAAAGTGCATTTAATGACTTGTATTTAATAACATGCTGCCAAACATACCCTCGTAAAACTGACTATCCTACCGATCCTTGACTTCGGCGATGTCATTTACAAAATAGCCTCCAACACTCTACACAACAAACTGGATGTAGTCTATCACAGTGCCATCCGTTTTGTCACCAAAGCCCCATATACTACCCACCACTGCGACCTGTATGATCTTGTTGGCTGGCCCTCACTACATATTCGTCGCCAAATCTACTGGCTCCAGGTCATCCATAAGTCTTTGTTAGGTAAAGCCCCGCCTTATCTCAGCTCACTGGTCACCATAGCAACACCCACCTGTAGCACTCGCTCCAGCAGGTATATTGCACTGGTCATCCCCAAAGCCAACACTTCCTTTTGCCGCGTTTCCTTCCAGTTCTCTGCTGCCAATGACTGTAACGAATTGCAAAAATCACTGAAGCTGGAGTCTTATATCTCCTTCTTTAACTTTAAGCATCAGCTGTCAGAGCAGCTTACCAATCACTGTACCTGTACACAGCCAATCTGTAAAAAGCACACCCAACTACCTCATCCCCATATTGTTATTTATCCTCTTGCTTTTTTGCATCCCAGTATCTCTACTTGCACATCATCATCTGCACATTTACATTTAAGTCATTTAGCAGACGCTCTTATCCAGAGCGACTTACAAATTGGAAAGTTCATACATATTCATCCTGGTCCCCCCGTGGGAATTGAACCCTGGTCCCCCCGTGGGAAATGAACCCACAACCCTGGCGTTGCAAGCGCCATCCTCTACCAACTGAGCCACACGGGACCACCGGGACCACACATCTATCACTCCAGTGTTAATGCTAAATTGTAATTATTTCACCTCTATGGCCTATTTATTGCCTCCCTACTCTTCTACATTTGCACACACCGTACATAGATTTTTCTATTGTGTTATTGACTGTACGTTTGTTTATGTGTAACTCTGTGTTGTTGTTTTTGTCGCACTGCTTTGCTTTATCTTGGCCAGGTTGCAGTTGTAAATGAGAACTTGTTCTCAACTGGCCTATCTGGTTAAATAAAGGTGAAGTAAAAATAAATTTTAAAAACTTCAGCATGCTCAAAGAGCTATTCAATGTCTGCTTTTTTATATTTTATCCAGTTACCAAATAGGTGCCCTTCTTTGTATGGCTATGGAAAACTTCCCTGGTTTTTGTGGTTGAATCTGTAATTGAAATTCACTGCTCAACTGAGGGACCTCACAGATAATTGTATTTGTGGGGTACAGAGATGAGGTATTAATTTGAAATCATGTTAAACACTATTATTGCACACAGCGTGAGTCCATAAAACATATTACGTGACTTGTTAAGCATGTTTTTACTCTGTAACTCATTTAGGCATACCATAACAAACGGGTTGAATGCTTATCGACGCAAGATATTTCAGCTTTTCAATTTTTATTAATTTGTACATATTTCGAAAAACATTATCCCACTTAGACATTATGGGGTATTGTGCGTAGACCAGTGACAACAAAAACTCTATTTAATACATTTTCACTTCAGTCTGTAACACAACCAAATGTGGAAAAAGTTTCCGGTGTGAATACTTTCTGAAGGCACTGTAAATACAAATCATTTGTATACTGCAAATTGACCACAAGAAGTCCAAACATACTTAATATTTTACTAAAACTTTATCATTTCAAACCTTGCTTATACAGTATTTGTATACCATCACATTTATATGATAGTGACTCTCTTTTAGGCTAGACATGAGAATACTCCGGAACAGATTTCCCAACTTAAAATCTCTTTCCTGTTGTTTTTTACTGTCTTTTATGTCCAACAATCTATTGATGTAACTTGTTAAATCCACTTCAATCAGTGTAGATAAAGAGGAGGAGACAGGTTAAAGAAGGATTTTTTTAAAGCCTTGAGGTAATTGAGACATGGATTCTGTATGTGTGCCGTTCAGAGGGTGAATGGGCAAGACAACAGATTTAAATTCCTTTGAACAGGGTATGGTAGTAGGTACCAGGATCACCGGTTTGTGTCAAGAACTGCAACACTGCTGGGTTTTTCACTTTCAACAGTTTCCCGTGTGTATCAAGAATGGTCCACCGCCCAAACGACATCCAGCCAACTTGACACAACAGCGGGAAGCATTGGAGTCAACATGGACCAGCATCCCTGTGGAACGCTATCAACCCCTAGAGTACATGACCTGACGCATTGAAGCTGTTCTGAGGGCAAAATATGTTTGTCTTGTTTGGTATACTCAGTGTAATATACACTGCTCAAAAAAATAAAGGGAACACTTAAACAACACAATGTAACTCCAAGTCAATCACACTTCTATGAAATCAAACTGTCCACTTAGGAAGCAACACTGATTGACAATAAATTTCACATGCTGTTGTGCAAATGGAATAGACAAAAGGTGGAAATTATAGGCAATTAGCAAGACACCCCCAAAAAAGGAGTGAATCTGCAGGTGGTGACCACAGACCACTTCTCAGTTCCTATGCTTCCTGGCTGATGTTTTGGTCACTTTTGAATGCTGGGGGTGCTCTCACTCTAGTGGTAGCATGAGACGGAGTCTACAACCCACACAAGTGGCTCAGGTAGTGCAGTTCATCCAGGATGGCACATCAATGCGAGCTGTGGCAAAAAGGTTTGCTGTGTCTGTCAGCGTAGTGTCCAGAGCATGGAGGCACTACCAGGAGACAGGCCAGTACATCAGGAGACGTGGAGGAGGCCGTAGGAGGGCAACAACCCAGCTGCAGGACCGCTACCTCCGCCTTTGTGCAAGGAGGTGCACTGCCAGAGCCCTGCAAAATGACCTCCAGCAGGCCACAAATGTGCATGTGTCAGTATATGGTCTCACAAGGGGTCTGAGAATCTCATCTCGGTACCTAATGGCAGTCAGGCTACCTCTGGCGAGCACATGGAGGGCCGTGCGGCCCCACAAAGAAATGCCACCCCACACCATGACCGACCCACGGCCTAACCGGTCATGCTGGAGGATGTTGCAGGCAGCAGAACGTTCTCCACGGCGTCTCCAGACTCCGTCACGTCTGTCACATGTGCTCAGTGTGAACCTGCTTTCATCTGTGAAGAGCACAGGGCGCCAGTGGCGAATTTGCCAATCTTGGTGTTCTCTGGCAAATGCCAAACGTCCTGCACGGTGCTGGGCTGTAAGCACAACCCCCACCTGTGGACGTCGGGCCCTCATACCACCCTCATGGAGTCTGTTTCTGACCGTTTGAGCAGACACATGCACATTTGTGGCCTGCTGGAGGTCATTTTGCAGGGCTCTGGCAGTGCACCTCCTTGCACAAAGGCGGAGGTAGTGGTCCTGCTGCTGGGTTGTTGCCCTCCTACGGCCTCCTCCACGTCTCCTGATGTACTGGCCTGTCTCCTGGTAGTGCCTTCATGCTCTGGACACTACGCTGACAGACACAGCAAACCTTTTTGCCACAGCTCGCATTGATGTGCCATCCTGGATGAACTGCACTACCTGAGCCACTTGTGTGGGTTGTAGACTCCGTCTCATGCTACCACTAGAGTGAGAGCACCCCCAGCATTCAAAAGTGACCAAAACATCAGCCAGGAAGCACAGGAACTAAGAAGTGGTCTGTGGTCACCACCTGCAGAATCACTCCCTTTTTGGGGGTGTCTTGCTAATTGCCTATAATTTCCACCTTATGTCTATTCCATTTGCACAACAGCATGTGAAATTTATTGTCAATCAGTGTTGCTTCCTAATTGGACAGTTTGATTTCACAGAAGTGTGATTGACTTGGAGTTACATTGTGTTGTTTAAGTGTTCCCTTTATTTTTTTGAGCAGTGTATATAGATATGAATATACTTTTTTTGCTCAGAGAACTTGGGGAGCCAAATAAACCACCCTGCCAGTTGGGTAACCTGCTCTACACGCTTGCATGTGATAACAAAAAAAATGGTTTTGGGTAGCAAAATGCCTAACACAGCAGATGTTTGCTCATATTTATTTAACATGCTGACATTTTTCAGCACATTCCTACTGCTAGATGACAGATATTATACATAATCAAACATTTTGGAAGAAGGGTTGAAGTTACGCGAATATTTGGGTGCAGATTTCCAAAATTCAAATCGCTTGGAGCTGATTTCCTTGTGTTTTTACAGTCTTATGTCCAACAATGGAAATCATTTTTGCTCAGAAAACTTCAGAGGCCGAATAAAACCACCCCGCGAATTGGGAAGAGGCATTACCCGCTCACATGTGATGATAAAACAATGATTTTCCAGCACATTACTAAATGATTTCTCTCTCTCTCTGTCTCGTGTCTATCCAGTTTTGAGACTTGAGAAGTTCACATGCTGGCAGCCGCACTTGCTATTGGAGCAGACAGGACTGTCACGTCCCAACAGCTGTTTGTTCAGGTAGTCTGCCAGTAAACACCGGTTATCATAATGTATTGGAACAGAGGAGTGAAATTTGGAACCAGCTGTTAGTGGTATACTCCTGGGAGCGAGTTCCATCCACCTTGACAGACTGCTCACGGTTATGGAATAAAGTGGAACATGTCTCCATAATTGATTCATGGCAGAGAGTTATAGGGGATGAGAGAATAGGGTATAGATTGGGATTGATGTTTGATGCAGACACAGAGTTGTGTTCATGTCCATGTTGCTTTGTGAGGTCTTAAATTCACACAACACTGTCTTTGGAGAGGTGATGGCTTTTTATGGACAAGCTAGAGATCGACAGTTATTGAAGATTGGTATTATTAAAGTTTACTGTATTTAATTGTACTACGTAAAGTAATAACCATTGTATTCGTCCCAGAACCTTATTTATTGATCAACTTGTTGTACAATAATTTTTTCCATTTAAATGTATCATTATTCTGTGTTAGAGAGCTTTGATGTGACTGCCAAACTAAATGATGAAACATCTGTGCATCAACACTCCTTTGATGCAAGTGCAATAAGAATAAACAACTCTATTTAGCTCCTGGCATTTCTTATCATCAGCCTTTATCTAAACCAGGAAGTCCCATTGAAATGAAACATTTATTGTGGTCTTTATTTCCCAGGGAACCACTGGCTAAAAGGGCAATCCTTGCAAACAGAATGCAGTGCCACAGGCAGCCTTTGTGTGTATACATTCAGCAAAACTCTGGAGAGTACATTCATAAAAGTGCCCCAAATATGAATCTTTGGCATGAGAGAAGAAATAAGCCCACTAGGTGAAAGAACTGTCAGAGTAATTGAATAAGTAAATGATGGTTCACAGTCCTCTTCCTAAAACTAATGTGTGTTTGACACTTAATATGCCGCAGTCAAGGCTGTAAGGCATTTGAATCAATACTGTAGATTCATTAGCTGTAGAACTGAATGATGCCCTCAGATTTTAAGAGAAGCAAAATCACTTCTCAAATATGAGTTTTTTTTTGCTGGAGGTACTCTAAAAAGTGCACACAATGCAGTTGTATAAAAGTTAGCAGTTAGCATTTTGAAGAGTCAGTGGGCTGGCTATAATGCATTCCATTGAGAAAAAATACCCATTAAGTGTAGCAAATATGCCAAATAGCTGTTTTTGTCTTGTTTTGCAAGATTGAGCACAAACAAACACACACACTAGGACACACAAACACATTATTTGTCCCTTGGCTAAGTTCCAGTAGACCTGTGTGGGGTATTGTGGGTCCCGTTCCAGCTGCGTTCCTCCCTTGGTCCCTTCATTGGATTGGTAATTGGTCTGTGGTAATTAGTGATCTCTCTCTTTCTCTTCCCCCCTCTCTCCCTCTCTGTATCCCTTCGCGAGCGATATTAAAACAACTTTTGAACATCAGATCGGCAGTTACTTACCCCAATTAGGGCATCTACTTTCAACTTCGACTCATCTGCCCTGGGCTCTGTGTAATTCCGATCCAATTTTCAGGCTACACAAGAGGAAACGGCGGCGTTACAGAGGCCAGAGAGGGGGGATCCTGGTGAGATTAAGGCGAAGGGAAAACCGACCACCTCTTCCCTCCATTCTACTGGCCATTTGATAATAAGATGGAGGACCTCCGATCGCGGATTTGCTACCAATGAGACTCTCGGAACAGCAAAATGTGTTGCTTTTCAGAAACATAGCTCTCGGACAAGACACCCCCCACGGTTATCCAACTCAATGGATTCTCCATTCAAGTGGGCAGACAAGACAGTGGAGTCGGGGAAATCGGAGGGGGGGGTTGCCTCTTCAGCAACACCAACCGGTGTGCTAATTCCAGAGCGGTTGAAGTGTCGACCCTGTATACATTCCACCTCAGGACAATAAAAATAACAAGCTTGAGCTTAAAACCTCTTTGGGCTAAGGAGGATGTATTTTCACGTCCGGATGAAAAGCATGCCCAAAGTAAACTGCCTGCTACTCAGGCCCAGAAGCTAGGATATGCATATTATTAGTAGATTTGGATAGAAAACAATCTGCAGTTTCTGAAACTGTTTGAATAATGTCTGTGAGTATAACAGAATTGATTTGGCAGGCGAAACCCTGAGCACAACCCATCCAGGGAAAACATTTTTTGAGCACAATCTGTTTTGCATTAGTTTCTAATTCCTATAACTCCAGTTCCTATGGCTTCCACTAGATGTCAACAGTCTTAGAAATTGGTTGATGTTTTTTTTTTGTGAAATTAAGAAGTAGCCCTGTTCTTTCCATGTGTCAGGTGCACTCTAATGTTTTGGTGCACGTGACCTGGAACGTGCTTCACTTTGTTTTCGTCCGGTATTGAGCACAGTATTTCCCGTTTTAAATTGATCGATTATTGACATTTTGGGGACATAAAGAAGCAATTTATCGAACAAAAATACCATTTGCGATGTTTATGGGACATTTTGGAGTGCCAACAGAAGAACATCTTCAGAGGTAAGGCATGAATTATATCGTTATTTCTGACTTTTGTGCAGCACCTGCCTGGTTGAAATCTGATTTTCATTTGTTGGTATACTGGGTGCTGTCCTCAGATAATCACATGGTTTGCTTTCACCATAAAGCCTTCTTGAAATCTGACACTGCGGCTGGATTAACAAGAAGTTCATCCTTAAACCGATGTATAACACTTGTACAGTTATGAATTCTTATTATGAGCATTTCTGTTTTTTGAATTTGGCGCACTGCAATTTCACTGGGTGTTGTCAAATTGATCCTGCTAAAGGGATTGGCGCGTGAAGGGATCCATAATGTAACGGCTGTCTTCGCGTGAAAGAGAGGAGGACCAAAATGCAGCGTGATGATAATCCATCATTTAATTAGGATATTTAAATGACGAACAAAAACAACAAACTGACAGAAGGAACCAAAAACGCTACAGTCCTGAACATGGGAACACAGAACAGATGAACACACGAACAGGAACAATCACCCACAAACAAACAGTGAAAACAGGCTACCTTAATATGGTTCCCAATCAGAGACAATGACAAACACCTGCCTCTGATTGAGAACCATATTAGGCCAAACAAGAAACCCAACATAGAAACACAAAACATAGAATGCCCACCCAGCTCACATCCTGACCAACTAAACAAAGACTAAACAAAGGAAATAAGGTTAGGAACGTGACACATAAGAAGTTAATGAACTGTACAAGGCTATAAACAAGCAGGAAAACCTACAACCAGAAGCTGCCTTTCTGGTTGCCGGCAATTTTAATTTTTGCGTCACTAAGCCAAGTGATGTCCAACTTCCATCAACACCTCTCCAACGCCACTAGGGGCGATAAAGTCATAGACCACTGCTATTCTACCCACAAGCAAGCATACAAGACCCTCCCTCGCCTGCCATCCGGCAAATCAGATTATGATTCTGTACAAGCAGAAGCTGAAACAGGAAGTACAGATTTGCTCTGTTGAGAAATGGTCCCCAGAACCAGAGGTTATAATACAGGACTGCTTTGTTAGCGCTGATTGGAATATGTTTCGAGACAGCCGATAACGTTGACGAGCTAACCTCCTCCATCCCCGGCTTCATTATAAAATGCAGACATTGTACCAACGGCGACGTTGTACTCACGGTGAGGGTTTGCTGCTTCCCCAAACGAAAGCTCTGGATTAACACAGAGGTTGGCGCTAAACTAAAGAACAGGGCTACCGCACACAGAGCTATCGTAGACAACCTTGATGCTACGGCCAACGACAGGAACAAGTACAAGAAGGTACTATGACCTCGGCAGAGTCATCAAACAAGCAAAGGGACAATAAAGGAACAAGGTGGAGTCCTATTACACAGCCTCCAACGCCAGCCGCATGTGGCAGGGGTGGATTCATTACGGATTTCAAAGGAAGAACCAGCCGTGATCTGCCCAACGACTCCTCTCTCCTCTCTACTCAATGCATTTGATGCACGCTTTGACAACAACACCATCGACCCAGGGGGCCGTCACCAGCCCAGAGGACTGGGTGATCTCGCTCTCCGAGGCCGCCGTGAGAATGGTCTTTAATCAGGTCAACACCCACAAGGCTGCGGGCCCCGACCGTATTCCAGAGCATGTTCTCAGAGCAGGCATATTCACGGAAGTGTTCAACATCTCCTTGTCCCAGTCTGTAATCCCCACATGTTTTAAGATGACTACAATCATTCCTGTTCCTAAGAACTCTAAGGCTTCATGCCACAATGATTACCACCCTGTAGCACTCACTTCTGTAATCATGAAATGCTTTGAGAGGCTGGTTATGGCACATATTAACTCCACTATCCCAGACACCCTAGACCCACGTCCACATGGAGCAGGTAGACAGCTTCAAGTTCCTTGTGTCCAAATCACTAAAGACTTGAAATGGTCCAAACACACACGCTCAGTCGTGAAGAAAGGGCGACAGTGCCTCTTCCCCCTCAGGAGGTTGAAATAGTTTGGCATGGGCCCTCACCAGCGGTACCAATGAGAGCATATTGACTGGCTGCATCACTGCTTGGTATGGCAATAGCACCGCCCTCGATCGCATGGCGGTACAGAGAGTTGTGCGGATAGTCCAGTACATCACTGGGCCTGAGCTCCCTGCCATCCAGGACTTCTATATCACAGGAGGTTGGTGGCACCTTAATTGGGGAGGACAGGCTCGTGGGAATTGCTGGAGAGGAATGAGTGGAACATGGTTTGATGCCATTCCATATATTCCGCTCCAGTCATTATTATGAGCTGTCCTCCCCTCAGCAGCCTCCACTGCTCTATATCAAGCTGTGTGAACAGAAGGCCCGGAAAATTGTTCAAGACTACAACCAACCAAGCCATAGACTATTTTCTCTGCTGTCGCACGGCAAGAGGTATTGGTGCATCAAGTCAGACACCAACAGGCTCACGGACAGCTTCTATCCCCAAGCAATACGACTGATAAATAGCTAACAAAATAGCTAACAAAAAAGCTAACAAAAAGCTAACAAAAGAGTTAACAAAAGAGCTAACAAAATAGCTACAAGGTAAATCTGAGTTAACCTTGTATCTTTATTGACCTTTATTTACATGTTCTCTATATACACTCACAGGGCCCTACACACTCACACACAGTGTCAATCCAACACACACACAAACACTTACTCCACAATGCTTACTTACTTTATTGTTTAGTTCACATTTCTTAATCATATTTCTTGTGTGTTTTCTTCTAGTAATACATTGCTGTTGATTATTGCATTGTTGGGTTTTAAGTTTGCCAGAAATCCATTTCACCTTACTTAATATGTGCTCAATTTTGGGTAATCTGTGAGACACAGTGAGAATGTTCTATGCTGTATTCTTCTTCAAGAGTTAGAGAAGGTAACAGTATGGTGGTCAGTGTTTTTGTGAATCTCCTCAGCCCAGACAGTGATGAATGTTCTAGTGCGCAAGGCTGAGTCCCAAATAGTATCCTATTTCATGTATATTGCGCTACTTTTGACCAGGGCCCAAAGTGCACTATAGAGGGAGTAGAGTTCCATTTGGGATGCATCTGGGCTCTAGGAGGTCATATCAACTTAAAAATCATATCAACTTGTCTTCGTAAAGCACAGGTTTAACAGTGAAATGCTTACTTACGGGCCCTTCCAAACAATGAAGAGAGGAAGAAAATAGAGAAATAATAGAAAAATAAAACACTTAATACTAAAGGTAATAATAAATACACATTGAGTAACGATAACTTGTCTATATGCACAGGGTACCAGTACCGAGTCGATGCGCAGGGGTACGAGGTAATTGAGGTAGATATGTACAGTACCAGTCAAAAGTTTGTTTTTCTTTATTTGTACTATCTTCTACATTGTAGAATAATAGTGAAGACTTCAAAACTATGAAATAACACATATGGAATCATGTAGTAACCAAAAAAGTGTTAAACAAATCAAAATATTTTGTATATTTTTAGATTCAAAGTAGCCACCCTTTGCCTTGATGACAGTTTGGCATACTCACATATTTGTGGAATTTCTTTCCTTCTTAAAGGAATGATGGACTGTCGTTTCTCTTTGCTTATTTGAGCTGTTCCTGCCATAATATGTACTTGGTATTTTACCAAATAGGGCTGTCTTCTGTATACCACCCCTACCTTGTCAAAACACAACTGAGTGGCTCAAACGCATTAAGACATGAAGGTCAGTCAATACGGAAAATTTCAAGAACTTTGAGTTTCTTCAAGTGCAGTCACAAAAACCATCAAGCACTACTTTGAAGAATGTCAAATATAAAATATATTTTAATTTGTTTAACACTTTTTTGGTTACTACATGATACCATATGTGTTATTTCATAGTTTTGATGTCTTCACTACTATTTTACATTGCAGAAAATAGTAAAAATAAAGAAAAACCCTTGAATGAGTAGGTGTGTCCAAAATGTTGACTGGTACTGTACATATAACTAGGAATAAAGTGACTAGGCAACAGGATATATAATAAACAGTAGCAGCAGTGTATGTTATGATTTAGAAAAAAGTTTGTGCAAAAAGGGTCAATGTAGATAGTAAAATAGTTAACCAAATAGCTACCCAGACTAACTATTTAACAGGCTTTTGGCTTGATGGTAGAAGCTGTTCAGGGTCCTGTTGGTGTCAGGTTGGTGCATCGGTACCACTTGCCGTGCGGTAGCAGATAGAACAATCTTGGGTGACTTGAGTGACTGGAGTCTTTAAAAAATGTTGGGCCTTCCTCTGACACCACCTGGTGTAGAGGTCCTGAATGGCAGGGATGTACTGGGCCATAAACATGACCTTCTGTAGCACCTTGCGGTTCGGATGCCAAGCAGGTGCCATACCAAGCGATGATACAGCCAGTCAAGATGCTCTGCAGCTGTAAAACGTTTTTAGTATCTGAGGACCCATGCCAAATGTTGTCAGCCACCTGAAGGGGAAGACACCCTCTTCACCACTGTGTTGGTGTGCATGGACCATGATAGATTCTTAGTGATGTGGGCACAGAGGAAACTTTCGACCCGCTCCACTACAGCCTTGTCGATGTGAATGAGGGGCGTGCTCGGCCCTCCATTTCCTGTAGTCCCGATCAGCTCCTTTGTCTTGCTGACGTTGAGGGAGAGGTTGTTGACCTGGCACCATGGTGCTAGTTCTCTGACCTCTTCCCTGTAGGCTGTCTCATCGTCGTCGGTGATCAGGCCTTCCACTGTTGTGTCGTCAGCAAACGTATTGATGGTGTTGGAGTTATGCACAACCATGCCGTCGTGGGTGATCAGGAAGAACAGGAGGGACTAAGCATGCACCCCTGAGAGTCCCCCGTGTTGATGGTCAGCGTGACGGATGCGTTGCTGCATTTAGCTTGTCTGGTAGGCTTGTGTTGGTGTACAGCTTGCGTCTGAGTTTCCCTTTGTAATCCGTTATAGTTTGCAAGCCCTGCCACATTCGATGAGTGTCAGAGCCAACGTGGCAGGATTCGATTTTAGTCCTGTATGATGGCTCATTGGAGGTCGTGGTGAGATTTCTCATAAGCATCCAGATTAGTGTCCCGCTGCTTGAAAGTGCCTTTAGCTCAGTGCGGATGTTGCCTATAATGCCTGGCCTCTGGTTGGGATATGTACAGTGGTTCCTCAACTAAAAGCTTTGAGGTTATGCTGCTGGATTTAGAGGTAATTTGTGGTTTAGTACGGTACCCTGCGTCACTACTTCATTGCTCCAGACCAGTGTAAGGGGGAGTTAGAGCACTGATTATGCTTTTGAGTCCCAAGGCCTAATGTGTCTCTAACTGACAATGAATGCGCAACATAAACCAAACAGAAACTGATAATTGTGCACAACTTCAAAATTGAATTTCAATTAACTGAATGATGGGGATGAAGAAGGTGATTGAATTTAGAAAAAATGTGTAAGAATTGCTATTCCTCTGTCCTGCACGCACACCCGAAATAAGACTGACAGCTGTAGCTGGACTGTAGCATATCACTTACTAAAACTGTTGTTACACTAAGGTTTTTATTCTAAGAGAAACTAAAATGTTCAATTATATTGATGATGATAATTATATTGATGATGATAATTATATTGATGATGATAATTATATTGATGATGATATGATATAATGATATTCTTAAGATATATTTGTTGACTGAATATAAGCAAGGGATGTCTACTAAATGATATTGTTGATTGCGCAGTCATATAGCCTCGGCACCTACTGTATATACGGTCAATGTGTGAACGCCATCGTCAATGCACTTGTTAATGAAGCCGGTGACTGATGTGGTAGACTCCTCAATGTTATTGGATGAATCTCGGGACATATTCGAGTCTGTGCTAGAGTAGCTTAGCATCAGCTTCATCGGACCACTTCCATATTGGGTGGACTGGTACTTCCTGTTGGAGTTGTTTGCTCGTAAGCAGGAATCTGGAGGATAGAGTTATGGTCAGATTTGCCAAATGGAGGGCGAGGGAGAGCCTTTATGCATCTCTGTGTGTGTGGAGGTATTGTCTGGAGTAGCAAAGGTGATCCAGAGTGTTTTCTAGTGGCACAGGTAGGAATGAGGTTAAACTCATTTCAGTTCCCCTGCATTAAAATCACCAGGCACTAGAAGCGGCGCCTCAAGATGAGAATTGTCTTGCTTGCTTATGGCCCTGTACAGCTCATCGAGTGCGGTCTCAGTGCCAGCATCAGTTTTTAGTGGTAAATAGACAGCTACAAAAAATATAGATTTAAAACTCTCTTGGTAGTCTAGAGCAAGGGTCCCCAAACCTTTTCCTTTTTTATAGTGTTCAAAGAGGCACATTCTTCTCTTCTCCACTACCCTGCAACTCTTCCCCGGGTCCTTGGTGTGCAAGAGATGTGTTTTATATTTAATTGCTCATCTAGGAAGACAGCGTTTATGTCGGTCTGGCAATGTTTCTGCTGTTAGGCCTACTTCTGCAGAACATGTCCTGGCAGAGTTTGCAGAACAACGGCCTCCGTGTTGATACAAATATCATATAGTTATGTCAGGTAACCGTACTTTGCAGTTAACATTTAATTGAGAGGGTTTTTGGAGAAGGTTTTTCAGTCTACCTACAGGATGCAGTTTTCCATTAGCTAACTTCTACATACGGACTGATAGACCAACGCACCAAAAAGACAGACGGGAAATATTTCTGAAAATGAATTTGCAAATGGTGTTACGTTTGGCTCTTTAAGAAAATAGTGGCTAACAAGGGGTGGGTTTAATGTTAATGTGGCTTTGATTTGATAGTAGACAGGAGATTTATGTTTTAGACAATTTGTGAGGGAACAAAAAATGCATGTACTGTACTTTCAGAATAGATTGGAGAGCTGCTCGTAGGTGGGCTGTGAGCTACTGGTAGCTTTCGACCTGTTGGAGACCCCTGGTCTACAGTTTATCGATTCTAACTACTGGTAGCTATCGACCTGTTGGAGACCCCTGGTCTACAGTTTATCGATTCTAACTACTGGTAGCTATCGACCTGTTGGAGACCCCTGGTCTACAGTTTATCGATTCTAACTACTGGTAGCTATCGACCTGTTGGAGACCCCTGGTCTACAGTTTATCGATTCTAACTCAGGCCAGCAAAACCTTAAAACTTCCTTAGTATTAGAGATTGCACAACAACTGTTGTTAACAAAGAGACACACACCTCCCCTTTTGACCTTAACCGAAGCTGTCGTTCTGTCCTGCCGATGCATAGAAAAGAAAGCTACAGTAGATGTATAATACACATGTCCTTGTTCAGCCACGACTCAGAGAAACATAGGATGTTACATTTCTTTAGGTTCCATTGACAGGATAGTCTAATGGAACTCGTCTAGTTTGCTCTCCAGTGATTGTACGTTCGCCAATAGAACGGAGGGTAGAGGTGGTTGATTTACTCGCCGGCGTAGTTTTGTCAGGGTGCCCGCATGTCGGCCTCTTCTGTGCCGTCTCCTTCTCTTCCGAGTCTCGGGGATTAGGGCCTGGTCCGGGGTGAGCAGTAAGTCCTGCTCCGCAGACTCGTTGAAGTTAAAAATATTCATCCAAATCGAGGTTAGTGATCACTGTTCTGATGTCCAGAAGCTCTTTTCGGTCATAGGAAACGATGGCGGAAACAGTATGTACAAAATAAGTTAAGATCATCGCAAAAAAACACACAAAATATCAAAATTGGTCAGGATCTGTAAAAACGGAAGCTATCCATTCCAGCACCATTCTGTTCAACAGGCAGTGAGCTTGTTGTCAACTTTTTGTTTACAGGCAGTGAGCTTGTTGTTAACGTTTTGTTTACAGGCAGTGAGCTTGTTGTTAACTTTTTGTTTACAGGCAGTGAGCTTGTTGTTAACTTTTTGTTTACAGGCAGTGAGCGTTTTCTTAAGAAGCACAATTACCCTAATAATGTGTAATTCATATTTTTTTCACATTTCAGTGATAAATGTCGGAGAACGGCAGATATCCGTTCCAGCGCCATTCTTTTCCACCAGAGGGGGACTAATTATAGATGCTCAGATACTGCCAAGATTAATGCATCTGCAGTTACAATAACAACCTCTCAGGGGTCCCCCACTACGACTAAGCAGACAGACAGAGGGCTGCTGGGAAAGGGCTCCTGGAGGACCACTAAGAGCAGGTTCAGTAACGCCTGTTTCTGGTAGTCAAACATTTCAGTCTAAACACCTCTTCTTTACCACTGACTAACATAAATTCACTTCACCTACAGTCAGTCAACTCGCATAGGCTGCGTTTACACAGGCAGGCAAATTTGTATCTCTTTTTATCACTAATAGTTTGTCTAAACAGATCAGCCCTTTTGCTACTAATTGTGATAAAGATCAGAATTGGGTTCCCAGCGTAAACAACAGCTAACTGCCTCATTGATATAATTTCATAATGATAACCTTATGAAAAACGTGATATATTTCCGAGCCACATTTCCCTGAGACACTGCTCTTGTCAAGCAGCTGTCCCTAAAACTCAGGCCACTGTCAAATGAAAAGATACTCCTTAGATAGACTCTCCCCTCAATCGACTCCCTAACACAGAATCAACCATTAAGTCTCATTAAATGGTCTATTATATACCTCTCTGTCTGGTTTCTATGCAACCCTGTTTATTTTCCTCCAGCCTCCCATCACAAGAAGAACGTCTATTTGTGTCTCTGGCTGGAGCTAACTGCCTCTAATTGACACAAATAGAATGGACCTTGATACACACACACACACACACACACACACACACACACACACACACACACACACACACACACACACACACACACACACACACACACACACACACACACACACACACACACACACACACACACACACACACACACACACACACACACACACACACACACACACACACACACACACACGCACACAGGATGAATGGCTGGCAGAAGCTGTGCGGTACAGGCCAAGACTGACACTTAATGACTTTTCTCTTTCTCCCCTTCTGACACCCAGGTGGCTCCGCTTGGATGTCGGCCCATCACCTCAAGCTCAACCTTGACAAGCCGGAGCTGCTCTTCCTCCCGGGGAAGGCCTGCTCCAAGAGCTCTCCACGTCTGAAACCCTACCTCTTCAAAGAGTACCTTAAATAATCACACAGCACCCTCACACCCACACAGAAACTCACTAACTCGTGAACAAACACTCACACCGTCCTTGCTGATAGCTACTTTGCTGAGAAAAAAATTACTTATTTCTTATTTTTTTCACCTTTATTTAACCAGGTAGGCTAGTGGAGAACATATTCTCATTTACAACTGCGACCTGGCCAAGATATAGCAAAGCAGTGTGACAGAAACAACAACACATAGTTACACATGGAATAAACAAGAGTACAGTCAAAAACATAGAAACAAAGAAAGTCTACTTAATATCAAACAAAGAAAGTCTACTTAATATGTCTGACATATGTGGGGTCCCAGCTAGCTATCAGAATGCACTGTAAGTAACTCTTGAAAAGAGCGTCTGCTAAATAACATGTATGTTACTGTTGGAACGGTCAGGGAATCTTTGATTGCAAATTACAGTGCATTTAGACTGAGCCGAATTACAGTGCATTTAGACAGCCGAATTACAGTGCATTTAGACAGCCGAATTACAGTGCATTTAGGCTCAGCCGGATTACACTGTATTTAGACTGAGCCGAATTACAGTGCATTTAGACTGAGACGAATTACAGTGCATTTAGACTGAGCCGATTTACAGTGCATTCAGACTGAGACGAATTACAGTGCATTTAGACTCAGCCGAATTACAGTACATTTAGACTCAGCCGAATTACAGTGCATTTAGACTCAGCCGAATTACAGTGCATTTAGACTCAGCCGAATTACAGTGCATTTAGACTCAGCCGAATTACAGTGCATTTAGACTCAGCCGAGTGCCACAACAAACTGAAAAGCATGAAATGAATGGTGTTGCCGCTTGGAGTGTTAATTGATGACGTCAAATTATCCGTTTTAATAGAATTGTGCTGCATATTGTGCTTGTGAGTGTGTTTGTGTTTGTGTGTGTGTGTGCGCATGTGGGCGTGTGTCACAACTCTACGTGTGGGGATTCAAGTTGAACAAAAATACTATTTTGACAATAATTATATCAGCAGGTGAGTTTAGAAATATAGTTTAAAATAATGGGCTGGAAGATTAAACTCTGTTCATTTCTATAATTGGTGGCAGGTCCATATTCTGTTTTTCTCTATGAAATCTCTGATGCCATTTTGATTGTTGTTGTTGTTGTCTGAAAATGTCCTCCACACAATACAATGGAACAACAACGTGTCTGTCACATCGACGTTCAGCTCTGTGGCAGCACTTAACCCCCTTCCCTTGCTAACACACCTGGGCATCTTTCCACCATTGTTCTACACGCACGTACGCACGCGCACACACACACGCACACACACCTCAGTGTCCTTCCTTTGGTAGCCCAGTTCTGAGTGCCCCACACAATGAAATCACCTGGGTGCTCTGTATATCCAGTGCCCCTCAGTCAGTCAAGAAGGGTGAAGGAGAGGATGAAAGAGAGAGAGAGCAAGAGGGAGGGAGGGATGCAGAGAGAGGGAGGGAGGCAGAGAGAGGGAGAGAGAGGCGGAGAGAGAGGCAGAGAGAGGGAGAGAGAGGCAGAGAGAGGGAGGGAGGCAGAGAGAGGGAGAGAGAGAGAGAGAGAGAGAGAGAGAGAGAGAGAGAGAGAGAGAGAGAGAGAGAGAGAGAGAGAGAGAGAGAGAGAGAGAGAGAGAGAGAGAGAGAGAGAGAGAGAGAGAGAGAGCAAGAGAGAGGGAGGGAGGCAGAGAGAGGGAGGGAGGCAGAGAGAGGGAGAGAGAGGCGGAGAGAGAGGCAGAGAGAGGGAGAGAGAGGCAGAGAGAGGGAGGGAGGCAGAGAGAGGGAGAGAGAGGCAGAGGTAGGAGTTTCTCACCTGCTTCAAATCCACCCTCCTACGCCATGACTGGTCATATAGTATGGGTCCCTATGGGCCTCCCTGGTCCACATCTTCCACCCAGGCGTGGTACTAAATGGGGCGTCAGTGAAGCAGTAACCTGGGGAAAGGCGCCATAGCTCCATGCCCTCTTGAGCAGCCAAGCCCAGGAGAGAGCAGTCTCCATGGACCATAAACACTGCTCTTCTAGGCAGTCTGGCTATCACACATCAATGTTCTATACACAACAATTAAATGTGCGTGTGTGTGTGTTTGTGTGTCTATTTTGTGAATAGACACAACCACATAGCCACGTGACAGGTGTCACGCCTGCTGAAAACCCAGCGGGAGACGGATACACTCTCCATGACCCGACACCTCACCCTGCTGAACATGCTGGACAGGGTTCTCACTCACGTTTCCACAAAATACCTCCACAACAGGCCTTCAACTCTCCATACAATACTTCAACAACAGTCCTTCAACTCTCCATACAACACCTCCACAACAGACCTTCAACTCTCCATACAATACCTCAACAACAGTCCTTCAACTCTCCATACAATACCTCAACAACAGACCTTCAACTCTCCATACAACACCTCCACAACAGACCTTCAACTCTCCATACAATACCTCAACAACAGTCCTTCAACCCTCCATACAATACCTCCACAACAGGCCTTCAACTCTCCAGACAACACCTCCACAACAGTCCTTCAACTCTCCATACAATACCTCCACAACAGGCCTTCAACTCTCCATACAACACCTCCACAACAGGCCTTCAACTCTCCATACAATACCTCCACAACAGACCTTCAACTCTCCAGACAATACCTCCACAACAGGCCTTCAACTCTCCATACAATACCTCAACAACAGTCCTTCAACTCTCCATACAATACCTCCACAACAGACCTTCAACTCTCCAGACAATACCTTCACAACAGACCTTCAACTCTCCATACAATACCTCCACAACAGACCTTCAACTCTCCAGACAATACCTCTACAACAGACCTTCAACTCTCCATACAATACCTCAACAACAGTCCTTCAACTCTCCATACAATACCTCCACAACAGACCTTCAACTCTCCAGACAATACCTTCACAACAGACCTTCAACTCTCCAGACAATAACTCCACAACAGGCCTTCAACTCTCCAGACAACACCTCCACAACAGACCTTCAACTCTAAAATAGAACAGGCTGTGCCTCCGCATTCACACTCCTTTTGAGAGATGTTTTTCGGCCCTAACTGCTAACCGCCAGACCTTTGGAGCTTTTCAACTGCACTGAATGGAAGCCTCTGTTTAACTCTCCAAGATTGGATAGAGTGAAACAGACAGGCGTCATTACACAGTTGCCGCTTTCTCTCCCTCTCTAAATCTAGTTCTGTCTCTCTAGTCCTCTTTCACTCTGTCTATCTAGTCCTCTTTCACTCTGTCTCTCTATTCCTCTTTCACTCTGTCTCTCTATGCCTCTTTCTGTCTGTCTTTGTCTGTCTGTCTGTCTGTCTGTCTGTCTGTCTGTCTGTCTGTCTGTCTGTCTGTCTGTCTGTCTGTCTATTCCTCTTTCACTGTCTGTCTCTCTATTCCTCTTTCACTCTGTGTCTGTCTGTCTGTCTGTCTGTCTGTCTGTCTGTCTGTCTGTCTGTCTGTCTGTCTGTCTGTCTGTCTGTCTGTCTTCCTCTGCTGATTTTTCTCTCTCTGTCTGTCTCTTTCTCTCTCTCCTCTCCCTCTCTCTCTATATACAGTATGTCTCACCCTTTCTTTCCCTCTGCTGCTCTTTATTTATCTCCCTCCCTCTCTCCTCTTTGAGAGTGCTGTCTGCCGGGTGATGGAGAGGGGGACACACGCCTGTTAAAACAATTGCGTCCCCGCGACAACGCCTGTCCGTCAGGGGCAATTTTTTACTGGGCAGCCCTGTCAGAGGGAAAAGTCCAGCCAATCGTACGCTGGGGTCTTAGCCACTGTTGTTGTCTCGTAAATCAACTGCCCTCCCTCTCTGCTCACCTCACTGCGCTGTAGTAGTCCACAATATAGGCCATAAAACTGGATAATGTGCTGCTATCCACTGAGCTGTGGTCAACACATTCTCCAACACAAACCCCAAAAAACAGGGTAAGGCGGCCATCTTGTTCTGAACATGAACTAACCTGCAAAATCAATGACTAAGCCTGAACTTTTTATGAACGCTTTACAAAGCTACACTTTAGCCAACCACGATTTGCTTCGGTTGAGATCGATGTGACAAAGACCAGCACATCAAAGGAGGCAAGTGGGAAACAAAAGCAATTTTGATCAAAAATGTTGTCCTCCGCTAAACCTCAACCCACAGCTGTCCTCCTATCCGCTACGGGAGTCATTGATTTCAGGTCTTTATTTTGTTACATGCTCTAACAGGCACACACACCAACGAAGTGCTTTCCCTCGCCCCCTGTTTTCAACCAAACTCTAGCGATCAGCAGGCGAGGAGAAGCGGGGAGGGAAAATGGCTGCGCTGAGTAAAACCACAGTAAATTATAGTCGACGACAGGTCAGTGCATGAACAAATGAAAAACACTGCTCAGTTGCAGCACTCAAGCTTCGCCTATCAGTTATTCACAGAGCACTGACAGGAAGGAGAGGAGGAGAGGAGTAGGGAGAGGCAGAATTGTTTTAAATGTAACTTTTATTTAACTAGGCAAATCAGTTAAGAAGAAACTCTTATTTACAATGACAGCTTACACCGGCCAAACCAGGACGACACTGGGCCAATTGTGCACCACCCTATGGGACTCCCAATCATGGCCAGTTGTGATACAGCCTGGATTCTAGCACTGAGATGGGGTGCCTTAAACCGCTGCACCACTCGGGAGCCCCAAAGGGCTAGAAAAGGAGGATAGTAAAATACATATTGATAAGATTGAGGTAAAGAAAACACATTTTAATAATGATGTTGATCATGAATGTTTTGATATTATTGATGTTGCTGTTACGGTGATGAGATTAATGATGATGATTACGGTGATGAGAGTAATGATGAAGATGATGAAGATGATTACGGTGATGATATTAATTATAATGATAAAGATGACCATACTGATTACGGTGATGAGATTACTGAAGATTACGGTGATGATTACGGTGATGGTCATAAAGATGACCATGCTGATTACGGTGATGAGATCACTGACGTGATCTTCCTGTCTGGGTTGGCACCCCCCCCCCTTGGGTTGTGCCGTGGCGGAGATCTTTGTGGGCTATACTCGGCCTTTTCTCAGGATGGTAAGTTGGTGGTTGAAGATATCCCTCGAGTGGTATGGGGGCTGTGCTTTGGCAAAGTGGGTGGGGTTATATCCTTCCTGTTTGGCCCTGTCCGGGGGTATCATCGGATAGGGCCACAGTGTCTCCTGACCCCTCCTGTCTCAGCCTCCAGTATTTATGCTGCATTAGTTTATGTGTCGGGGGGCTAGGGTCAGTTTGTTATATCTGGAGTACTTCTCCTGTCTTATCCGGTGTCCTGTGTGAATTTAAGTATGCGCTCTCTAATTCTCTCTTTCTCTCTTTCTTTCTCTCTCTCGGAGGACCTGAGCCCTAGGACCATGCCTCAGGACTACCTGGCATGATGACTCCTTGCTGTCCCCAGTCCACCTGGCCGTGCTGCTGCTCCAGTTTCAACTGTTCTGCCTGCGGCTATGGAACCCTGACCTGTTCACCGGACGTGCTACCTGTCCCAGACCTGCTGTTTTCAACTCTCTAGAGACCGCAGGAGCGGTAGAGATACTCTTAATGATCGACTATGAAAAGCCAACTGACATTTACTTCTGAGGTGCTGCTGACTTGCTGCACCCTCGACAACTACTGTGATTATTATTATTATTTGACCATGCTGGTCATTTATGAACATTTGAACATCTTGACCATGTTCTGTTATAATCTCCACCCGGCACAACCAGAAGAGGACTGGCCACCCCTCATAGCCTGGTTCCTCTCTAGGTTTCTTCCTAGGTTTTGGCCTTTCTAGGGAGTTTTTCCTAGCCACCGTGCTTCCACAGCTGCATTGTTTGCTGTTTGGGATTTTAGGCTGGGTTTCTGTACAGCACTTTGAGATATCAGCTGATGTAAGAAGGGCCATATAAATACATTTGATTTGATTTGATGAAGATAACGATGATGATGATGATGATGATTGCTATGATGATGAAGAGGGAGCTAATGATGATTATATAATTGTGAAATTCATTTCTTCCTTGGCCGTCCTGATTCTCCTCTGTATCTTTCATCTTCCTTCATTCCTAACCGTTGAGGAGGATTGTATTACAAAGGGAAAAGTAACTAGCTACACACTAATTATCTTATATGATATAACATACATGGAACAATGAAGTTATGCGCCGTGCCATTAATCTTCGATTATTAGGCAAATACATACAAGCTCTGCTTCAGTGCATCTTCAGTCTCCACCCACCCTTCACCTCATTCTCAAAATGGCAATCAGATATCATTACAGGTGGAAACTTGAGATGATTTAATGAAAAGTGAATGAAGCACATATGCACACACACACACACACACACACACACACACACACACACACACACACGCACACACGCACACACGCACACACGCACACACGCACACATTCACACACAAGCACACACACACGCACACACACAGGAGCAATGAAAGGGCCTTGGTCGATGCTTGTCTCATGTCCTCCCAGGAGAGGAGAAAGAGGGAGGAGACATCAAGTCTTTCCACATAATAGAATAGACCTGACATTGTAGAAATGACAATTCCTCTGCATCAGAATAATGGAAGAGACACATGAGGATCCGTGTGTAGCAAAGGACGGAGGGGGCTGAATAGGCAGTGTTTTACATGTACATCTTGGAATTTGAATGGATGTATAATGTGTACAACTGTGACAGCGTCGTGATGGACACAACTGACTGTGAATTGGCATATCAAATCAAATCAAATTGTATTGGTCACATACACATATTTAGCAGATGTTATTGCGGGTGTAGCGAAATGCTTGTGTAGCTGTAACAGTTCAGTAGTATCTAACATTGCAGTAGTATCTGAAAATTCACAACAGTACACACAAATCTAAAGGAAAAATAATATAAATACTAGATTGCGCAATGTCGGAGTGGCATTGACTAAAACACAGTAGAATAGAATACAGTACATACATATGAGATGAGACAAGCAGTATCTAAACATTATTTAAACATAATTAAAGTGACTAGTGTTCCATTATTAAAGTGGCCAGTGATTTCCTATGTATATAGGGCAGCAGAGTTGCGTAACCGGGTGGAAACCGGCTTGTGATGACTTTTAACAGTCTGATGGCCTTGAGATACACACTGTTTTTCAGTATCTTTGTCCCAGCTTTGATGCACCTGTACTGACCTCGCCTTCTGGATGATAATGGGGTGAACAGGAGATGGCTCGGGTGGTTGATGTCCTTGATGATCTTGTTGGCCTTCATGTGACATCAGGTGCTGTAGGTGTCCTGGAGGGCAGGTAGTTTGCCCCCGGTGATGCGTTGGGCAGATTGCATCACCCTCTGGAGAGCCCTGCGGTTGCAGGTGGTGAAGTTGGCATACCAGGCGGTGATACGGCTTGACAGAATACTCACAATTGTGCATCTGTAAAAGTTTGAGAGGCTTTTAGTGGGCAAATCAAATTTCTTCAGCTTCCTGAGGTTGAAGAGGCGCTGTTGTGCCTTCTTCACCACACTGTCTATGTGGGTGGACCAGTTCAGATCATCAGTGATGTGTACGCTGAGGAACGTGAAGCGTTCCACCTGCTCCACTGCGGTCCCGTCGATGTGGATAGGGGGGTGCTCCCTTTGCTGTTTCCTGAAGTCCACGATGATCTCTTTTGTTTTGTTGACATTGACTGAGAGGTTATTTCCTTGGCACCACACTCTCAGGGCCCTCAACTTTTCCCTATAGGCTGTCTCGTCATTGTTGGTAATCAGGCCTACTACTGTTGTGTCATCTGCAAATTTGATGATTGAGTTGGAGGCATAGATGGCCACGCAGTCATGAGTGAACAGGGAGTACAGGAGGGGGCTGAGCACCCACCCTTGTGGGGCCCCTGTGTTGAGGATCAGCGAAGTGGAGGTGTTGTTTCCTACTTTCACCACCTGGGGGTGGCCCGTCAGGAAGTCCAGGACCAAGTTGTACAGGGCGGGGTTCAGACCCAGGGCCACGACCTTAATGATGAGCTTGGAGGGTATTATGGTGTTGAATGTTGAGCTATAGTCAATGAAAAGCATTCTTACATAGGTAATCCTCTTCTCCAGATGGGATACGGCCGTGTGCAGTGCGATGGCGATTGCATCGTCTATAGATATATTGGGTCGGTAAGCAAATTGAAGTGGGTCTAGGGTGTCAGGTAAGGTAGAGGTGATGTGATCCTTAACTAGCCTTTCAAAGCACCTGTCATTTAGTTCAGTTACCTTCGCTTTCTTGGGTACAGGAACAATGGTGGACATCTTGAAGCAAGTGGGGACAGCAGACTGGGATAGGGAGAGATTGAATATGTCTGTAAATACTCCTGCCAGCTGGTCTGCCTTCTCGGCCGGCACCCTTGCGAGGGTTAACATGCTTAAATGTTTTACTCACATCGGCCACGGAGAAGGAGAGCCCACAGTCCTTGGTAGCGGGCAGCGTTGGTGGCACTGTGTTATCCTCAAAGTGGGCGAAGAAGGTGTTTAGCTTGTCCGGAAGCAGGACGTCGGTGTCCGCGACTTGGCTGGTTTTCCCTTTGTAGTCTTGGATTGTCTGTATACATTGCCACATACGTGTTGTGTCTGAGCCATTGAATTGCAACTCCACTTTGTCTTTGTACTGATGTTTTGCCTGTTAAATGTGGTGGTTCGTGCTTTCATGAAACATTTCATGAAACTCTTCTTGAAACCCCCACATACAGAGAGACCCCTACATACACAGATTCCCCCACATACACAGTGACCACCACATACACAGAAACCCCCACATACACAGAGACCCCCACATACACAGAAACTCCCACATACACAGAGACCCCCACATACACAGAAACCCCCACATACACAGAGACTACCACATACACAGCGTCTCCCACATACACAGAGACCCCCACATACACAGCGTCCCCCACATACACAGAGACCCCCACATACACAGAAACCCCCACATACACAGCGTCCCCCACATACACAGAAACCCCCACATACACAGAGACCCCCACATACACAGAAACCACCACATACACAGAGACCCCCACATACACAGAGACCCCCACATACACAGCGTCCCCCACATACACAGAGACCCCCACATACACACTCAGCGTCTCTCTCCTTTAGGGCGAAGGTCAATAGCCATTACAGTGAGGCGCACTGATCGATGCAGGTCCAATTGATCAGCCAGCGGAGGTTGTGGGCAGCGCATGTCCACAGCTGGTTAAAGACATCAACCAGGACCACGGGTCACCACCAAGCACCAACACAACGTGCCCACCTCAGGGACCCGGTCAATCATCTGACCGCGCTCCTCTGTAACCACCGACAACCAACAATCACCAACCAGTCAGGGTTATCTCCTTCATGACACACCAGAGAGACACACTACAATGAGTAACATGGTAGTATGGCCTTCAATGTAACACAGTTTCTTTTCATAGCACCAGAAATAATAGGATGAAATACAGCAGGACGCA